>NW_010108753.1:0-4830 GCF_000699245.1 Pterocles gutturalis
TATTATTATTATTATTATTACTATTACTACATTGAGTCCCTTTCTCCCTCCCTGGCAAGCAGGAAAAATACTTTATTACTCAGATCATTAAGTTAGTACTCCGTATAATAATTCCTGCTTCAAGAATAATAACTTAAGAGTAAGTTACAGACATATGGTTTCACTTACACAAGGCATCACCTGATACAGTGGAGAAAGTCTCAGTAATTCTTTATCTCTTCTAAGTGTATTATGTAATCTGTGAAAACTTTGTTCAATTGCATCCTTTTATTTATTGGTAACTCCCCATTCAAGTTAGGACAGTCTTAGTAAATTTCTCTGTTGGCTGTTTCAAAATGTGTTTGCTCTTGGACTTAAATAGCTAGTCAGAACTCTTTTCCAATTAACACTGCTGTCCTCATTAGTCTTAGAAAGTGGGTTTCTTATTAACTAGTAAGTTTGATGCAAGTTTGATCTCTTTCTGCCAACATTTTACAGTATTGTGTCGACATTTTAAAATATTCTGAAAATGGGACAACTTTCCAAAGCAAACCTTGTGGTAGTCAGAGCTGACTTGTGAGAATCAACCTGGTGAAAAGTCAAGCTGAGAAATCTATGGAGTCTTCTTCTCCACACACTTGCTCACCTCTTCATGAGGTCATCTTTGTCATATAGTCATCCAACCTCAGAGTTCCTACTGGTCAGCACCTACAAATACTGCAACTTGCCCATAGTTATGGAATAGAACTACCATAGTGAGAGCCATGAGCTCAAGCATCACTTCTAATGGTGATGTCTAATGATTTGTCCACTTCGTAGTCTTTATGCCTTCTAGAAAGTACCAACATGCCTTCACTTTACAAATAAAAACCAGTAAACTTACAGAGGGACATTCCAGGAAGAAGTGATGTTAGACACTGTATTTTTAGCGTGGCAGACCAAAGTTTTGTCAGCTGAGTAGAAAGGCCTTTTAAATTCACAAGTATTCAATATATACACATCTATACCTGCAATATAATTCCTCTCTTACATGCTTGCTGTATCAGGAAGTACTTATGGAATGTAGTGTAGTAGTAGCTGTAGTGGAATGGATGCTTCTGCCAGTGTCAGCTGCTGGGTTGTGCTTCTGTGGTGGAAAGTAGTCTTTGTGTTCTGGGCATCTCCCTTCTGTTATACAAAAATACCCCTTACATGGGCAGTAGCCACTACAAGGGCTGAAGAAGACTAGTAAGAGGGTGACACCAGGAAGATACTAGCCAACAGGGCAATGAAGTGCAGGGATGGCTCTGTGTTTTCTCTGTAGTTCTCTGTTAGATGTGTTCAGATTAAAATGCATAGGAACCTGACTTTGACAAAGAGCCGATACTGCATTATCTTAACTGGAGAATTAGAACTCATGCAGCCAGCTTTCCTTGGGCTTTGAGATTAGCAGTAGATTTCAAGTCATTTAATGAAGAATGAACTCCAAAGGTTTCTCTATTGAAGCATTCATGAGGCATGAGGCATTCATAATGCTCCCTTTATAAATGTTCTGGTGCTTAATAATGTAGTTTAGGTAATGCTGCAAGTTTTCCCTCACTCAGGGCACTAATATGGTCTCTCACCTGTACACCTATTCCGTGAAACTTGGAGGAACATGACATTTTTAAGGGGTATTGATGCACATGCACACACACACACATTGATTAACGGCAACTCCCTAGAAAACATTTAATGCAGAATTCCTATGTCTTTCTGCCAGCTTCCTCTAAGAAGCTAGATGATCCTCTAACAAAAATATGAGATTAATCTATGAGACTAACATTATGAGCATTACTTTTTTAAACAGCTTTAAAATTAATTTTATTATGTTACAAGCATGCCAAAATCAGCACATTATATTGCTTTCTTGCCTAATATTAGACAAACAAATCTCACTTAATTCGCAACCTGCTTGTTGCACACATAATGGCAAACTAATGTGGTTCCATTTCTTAAAAAGGTCCTACTACAAAGTAAATATTTTGTATACTCTGCAAGTCTAAAATTTTACTTGAAGTAATAAATGGCTAGAAAAGCATTCCTTTATGCACTGCAAACCACAGAGATAATAAATAAATAGCAAAGAACCATGAAGTAATGAAGTGTCTTTTTTATCTCTTATATGAGATATTTTCAGATTAGGGATATCCTAAAAACTTACACATGGAACTCTGACATTTTCTGCCTAATAATTTTAGTGACACTATTAAGATACTAATAGGCTACCTTTAGAGTATATCTGCAATTCACTCAAAATGTCACAATGCACCAAACTTCTGCCCAGCATTCAAACATGTTGAATACTCAGACATTTTAGTATGTGCCAGAAGAGCCAGACCTTCCCTGACCTCTCAACATTTCCCAAGCCTTAAGCCCCTGCCCCGTAATAGACAGGAATTAACTTAGTTTAATGGAATTTTTCAAATATATCCCTGCAGAGCCTAGAGGCCTGGAAGCCAACATACTTCGGAGTCTGGAAATGCCTGTTTTGATATGTAATAAAAGAGAAGGAATAGAGGATCCAATAACACAAAAGAAACAGAAGAATCTCATCATTAAAAAACACAGAAGTACCCTCAATCAGATGGTTACATATTTATATACTGTTTTTTTAGTGTAGGAAAATATATGCACTCTGGTCTTGAAATGCAACACCACAGTTATTAGGCTTCTTCCATAAGACAAACACAGCTTTGATACACAAATCAGGTGCAGATTTCTTAGATACAACAATCTGTAAGCCTTTTTACTTTAAAGTATATTTTAAAAGAAACAATCAAAATGCTGGCATTCGGATAAGAAATTTTTATAACTGAAGTTTACTAAAAGTAAACTAACTCTAGAAAAGAAAGAAGGCCTTCATGCAAGATAAAATATTTACATGAGATGCAGAATTCTACAACCACTAACAGGGAAACTTACTACTTTAACTAAGAAGAAGGAAAAACATTTGAAATCACTAGGATATCATCTTTCATTGAGGACACAAAAGAAAGCTGTTTTGGGGAACACGTTCAGAAATGAACTTAAAATAATGACTCTTCAGTTGTTCAGGAAACAGTAGCCAAAAGTGGGGACACAGAAGAAACTGGAGGGATTTATGTACTGGAAACAGAAATTAGATTTCATTATATGTTTATGGCTTTATGTTCTTCACACAATATACAAAATAAAGTTGGGAAGTATTATAGGAAATTAAGCCTTTTTTCAGCAATGAGGGTATGAATTCATCTACTGTAAGTGGCAGATACAGCAAACATCCTTTAAAACAGTAAAGGATGACAGATTACTTCTAAAATGTATAGATAATAAATTTAGATATTTTGGTACTAATGTTCCGAAGAAGGAGGACCTGTTTCAATGAAATATGAAATGGCAATTACTTACTCTGATGTAAATGCAAAAATATTATTACCAGTGAAATGACCTGGTGATTTCCAGGCTATAAATGAATAGTTGGATTTTTGTATCTCTTTTTCCTGAATCTCTTCTTAATTCATAGAAGAATCTTAAAGAACTCTATAAAAATAACTAAACAACTCCTAAAGGTTAAATTATAAGTTATTATGCAAAATAGAACAACTGAAGTAATGCTGTGGCAGGATAAACCAGGCCAGTGCTGCCACAGTATTCATGGAGGAAACACTTCTTCAGAAACACTGATAGAACAGAACTTACTGACCTCAATCCTGTAATGTAGCCCAAAACCTTGAGTATAAAAATTCTGGCAGCATGAAACAGTCTCTACAATTTAAAAGTACAAGTGTCAATATATGGCACTTTGGTCAATATGGAGTTAGCCAACATAAACATAACATATAGATACATGCACACAGACGTTTACATATACAAAGATGGAGAGAAGAGAGATGTTTTCACTCAGACTCAAATTAAAAATTGCACATGTCCTGAAACAAGGGGAAATACTTATTCACGGCATGCAACCTTAGATAACATTACATTTATAATAGAAGTATTTAAAGATAATGATCTGTGATATAAATTTTTAGAAGCAGTCCTTTATTTAAAAAATCTCTTAGAAAGAAAGGTGATACCTTATGAAATTTACCTTATGAAATTTCATATAGAAATCTGAAACATGCAAAGGCAACAGAAGTTGCTTTGTAATGTACTATTTCAAGGCTATGCTTTTAAAACACAAAATTCAAAGTCTGTAAATTTATGAAGTGTGGATTAGAAATATGAACCAACAGCAAAAAATTAGCATGAGCTAATGCAGATCACAACTGCTATCTCAAAATTAACCAGATAGTACAAGTTCAGTACTACCTGTTTCATGAAACATTTTAATCTTTACATAATTAGATAGTACTGTTGTCCCAGATATCAACGTGAAATGTAAAACTACACAGGCCCCACTTCAGACACAATGTGATGGAGAAGGAAGAGCTCATCTAAGTATGCAAAACTGATGTGGAAATGAATTTTGCAATCGCATTCTGGGAAGATCTGAGCTGGTAAAAACTAATTAGTTGGGGAAAGGTTGTTACAGTAAATGACATACCGGGTGATGAAAGCCTTGCTGAGGGTTTTTAGCTGTTGGGGCAGACAAAGGGGACCACTACAACTGTGTATTGCTAACATTTTTACTTCGCCTTGATTTATGTTTCATTGCAAATGCTTGGCAGGACCACTGACCAAGCTTATCTTCTGCATGGGATATCTAGGTGAAACTGCATCACTTTTTAACATTTTTCAGATAGTTACTGTGTGGATCATATACTTATCCTCATGTTGCACTTTTCACATAAATCTTAATCTGAATTAAATACCAAATATGTTATTTTGCTGACTGAATTTTATCGGCAT
>NW_010108753.1:4850-17946 GCF_000699245.1 Pterocles gutturalis
TTTCAGAAAAATAGAAACAGTTATTGTTTAGTTACTAAATATTTCTCAGATGTTAAGTGCATCTCACAGCAAGGACATGGGCATGAAGCAGAAAGTATACAGCTTCTTTACTTTGTTACTATGAATATCACAAAGAAGAAATAATTTACAATGCAATTACATTATTGAATGTAAGTCTTGCAAAATCAGCATTCTTGATTCAAAATTTTGCTCTTTGTGTTCTGTATCACATTTGCGTTCTATATTATCCAAATTTTCACTGACTGTAAATGTGGCATTTCTTCTGAGTCATAAAGCATGAAAAAACTAAGCAAATCTGAGTTATAGTCACAGTTTGTACCAAAAACCAGAAACTTATTTGACTCTAAGAATACACTTCTCTATAAATTTTCTAAAAGCTAAAAACATAGCACAATTCTCCATTCTTTGAAAGCTGGTCCAACAAATTTGGAAAGCAGAAGAGCAATAAATATGGAACCTTTTTATTACCATTTTTGCAAAGTCATACTTCACAGCAAGTCCAGACTTTACAGTGCCACTACCAAATGTTTTAAACATCATGTAGGATGGTACATTTGTACGGTTTGAATGGAAGCCTGTTTCTAAAGGAACGGATTTGCACACACACCAACATTAGTAAAAATTTTATTTCCTTTGCTATGCTATTTCTGTGGATAGAATTGAAAGGAAGAGGGGGAATAAATACTGAGAGAAGTGTTGAAGACAGGTTTCTAAGGATACGTAATGTTTGATAGACATGTTGGAATAACTGTTTGGACAAAAACTGAAAGAACATTTGCTTATTTACAAAGAACTCACAGAACTACTCCATGTGTGAAACTGCTTATGAACTAGTTCTTTAACATAACATACGCAAGGGCCATTTTTCTCAGTGAAAGAAATTACTTTCACAAACTCTTGTTTATGTGATGAGCCTCATCTATACTGTTAAATTAATGTTCAGCATATAACCATACTTCTTCCTTGGAGTCAAGGTGCTAGGAACTCAGCTCTCACCTGCTATTTTTTGAACAGTATTTCCTCTCAGGCATTTGATGAACCCCAGTGGGGTTTTTTGCTTACATATTTAGGTCTGTATTCCATAATTTTTCCCAACTGTACTTTCTGACTGATGACTAGTATCTATATTATTTCTCAGATCTCTATAGAGTTACTGTATCATGAAACCAGAAAAATTAGAATCTTATTGACAAAAAAACCCAACACTCACCTGCTTGAGGGAACCAAGGAAATTCAGTAGAGATTACAGTTATTAAACATTGTGAAAAACAGGTGTCAAGGTTGTCTGCTATCAGGCTTCCTTTCCTAAAGCCTCCCTGGGCCCAAGATAGCTCAAAACATACTGCTACAGCTGAGACTGAGATGTCTATTCTGGGTCCTGTTCACTCCCTCTTTGGAAGGTATTTCAACAATTTTAAACATGCTTCAAATGACTGGGCAAGATCTAGCTGCACTGACAGCACGATACCAATAGTTTATGCTGGAAGCAAATATGCCAGGCCAGATGGGACACTGCTGGAAGGCTGGGCTTGCCGATGGGGGCTCTGGGCTGACCAACTGCTGGCATGCTCCCAGGTTTTGTCAGCAGGGCTGGGGACAGGGACAGCTAGTTGTTCCGCTCCAGAGGGGTTCCTAGTGCTCAGGCAACATGTAGGGCCCTGGCTGGGGTGGAAAAAGGATGACTTAAAGCAAGAGTAATAGATGCCCCCATTGTCATCAATGCCTAGCAAGCACTATGCAGTAATATAATAATTGAGTTTGTTTAACAGAGTGGTACCGTGTTTCAAAGTGAGCTTCTTTACACGGATCAGATCATATACCTTTTGGTGACTTTTTTTTGGGGGGGGGCTTAGTGAAAGTGACATCTTATCTATCAAACCAGACACACCTATTAAATGCTAACATTAAAAAAAAAAATGGAAAAGAGGTTAGGGTTTTCAAGGCAAATGTGCTTTGAGAACTGAACTAATAGTTTATGATCCCATCTTTTGCTGTCCGCTTAGAGTACTTCAACCATGCTGCTAGTCTGTAGATATTGATAGTCTAGGATATTGATAGTACACTAGTGGATAAAAAATTAATTGTTCATTTCTGCTAAAAATGCCCATGAGACTAATGAAAGGGTAACAACTAGCACTTGGTTACGAGCTGCACTCCAGCAGGCTGAAGAGGTTTACATTTATTTCAGGGTTCTATTACAGATTCATAAATTAGTCTTTACCAAAGGACATATCAAATTTTTCAAGGGGAAAAACTTGATTTGCATTGATTCACAGTATTCTAATGGTACACACACACACACCTCAAAATTTTTTTCTTTCAATGAGCACACATTTGGCTGGAGCAGGGCACTCTGCGTGCACTACAGTTCTATCACACAGTAATAATGATACCACTCAAATATTTGAAATAGTTTGGCAACCCAATTTAATAGATATGGACTAAGTATATACTCTATCCATCACCCTTTATTCTCCATAAATGTTAACAATATTCTCTCTTTCACCTGCAATGCTTATGGTACGACTGAAACAAGAATATCCTTGACAAAACATTAACTTTGTCAGTGGCTGATCTCTTTTTACCAAGGACCTGCATGTTTTCTCCCCAACACTTCACATCTCTGTTTACTGAAATGACAATTTGACATTTACAACTTCTAGGTTGTTCTGAGCTTTGAATTTTCAAGGACTGCATAGAGCTTGCTGCACGCTTGTTTGTACTCAGGTATTTCAAAGGGAATATTGATTTGACTTTAGCATGCTCACAGTTAGCAGTTCAGAGTTGGCATCACTGTCTTTAAAGCCAAGCATTTTTATGAAATCATGGATGTTCTTAGCTATGTTTTTAGATAATGTTAAATTCTATCAGAATGTAAAACTATTATGTAATATAATTTTTAACCATCTTATCATTCACATAAAAGTCTATGTGGTCAAGAAAGGCCATGGTCAGAATAGAGATTAATGGACGGCCTTGACTAATTCTGCAATTTAATTTCAAGAGCTATTTTTGAAACTACAGAACAAAGGGATTTGACCATAATAAGAAATTCCTTGCTTAAGAATGGAACACTGTCTTAGTGTATAAGCTCCTGAATAACTTTAAACTCTTGAGGTAATAATGCAGTTTTGCTTCCCTTTTATGCAATCCCTCAGAGATCCAGAATTTTTTTCAAAGGCAAGATATGTGTTTTCTACACCGCTGCTGGTATGTTTCCAGTGAGTCTTGATTCAACCGCTGAATGAACTAACTTTTGGGAAGTGTTAACATTTTAAAGATTATAATTACAACACTTTTGTAAACAACAGATCAGGGTCACAATAAAATGACTAATCTGGTTCCCTTGTTGTATTTCTTTCCAGCAGTTAGATTTAGTGCTACGTCTGCTTCCTTTTCTTCCCCAACACCCACTCCCCTCCCACTGCCTTTTTTAAAACAAATCTGTCCTAATACGGAATCAGTACAAAACAGAATCAATGTTGAAAACCTTTCCTCCAGAGATCTATAGTGCTTTACAGAAACAATACTTTTTATTTGAAAGCATGCACTGAGCTACTGTTATTAGAAAAGAGATAACAATTACTGCATTTTTAAGATAAAATATCCTTCTTTTCTAATTTACTTTAAATCTGAAGGGGCACAAGTTTAACAAACATTTGTTTCTTCTTCTTCAGAGGAAGCGTAATCTGTGCACTGAAATCTGTCATTTTTCATATCCACAATTTGTCCCTTCTGAAAATAAACCTCTCAAAATAATGAGTGGGTGTTTTTTTTAGTTCTGCCAAGATGCTTTTCCATTTAAGGATCTGATTAATAACCTGTTATGAATGTCACAGCGCAAATTCAAAGGAGAGAGTTGGGTTTTTTTAAATGGGAAGTATGTTTTTATGTGAATGGTTGTGCAATAAATGTCTCTCATTTCAAACTATGCTGTTTCTACAGCTGTGTGCATGAGCAGCTATCAGAAACTTCCAGAGATCTTTTCTGTGTTCATCCCCACTGCTTGCTCAGTTCCCCTTTCCTGCACTCCTTTTTAAGTATACAAGTAAGATGCAGAAGACTTTTCAAAGCTCAGCTTTCATAAACTCCTGAAAAGGAGAACACAAAATCCACTTTATATATGCTGTCAGCAAAAGACCACCATCTGATTTTTTGTTGTTTTTGTTCATAAAAGGAAGGTTTGCAGAGATGCCTGAAAGTTGTTATTCCTATGGATTATTTTATAAAGGGATGCCATATACTTGAACGTATACCCTCTACTTTAGGTCATGTGCCTACTATGTGTGATAGGCCACTGTTTCTGGTTCTGTCATTGCCCTAAAAAAAAATCTCAGGAATAAAGTTCAAGCAGAGAAAAACATAAAAAATCCTTCATGCCATTAAAAAAAGATAGTTCTACCCAAACTGTGACATCTGGATACCTAACTTAGAGTTTACTGTCATCTCTGCTCCTTCCAGTTGCTGAAATTTCTGGGTATCACTCCTTTTTCTTCTTTATCTAAAAAGCAGACATCAACACAGAAGAATCATGCCTATCCAAATTAAAACAAAATCTGCCTTCTTTTCCTTCAACACTCTATCTTTCCTGTTTAATGTTTAAATCATACAGATATGAATCCCTCTGCCAGCTTCACTTTGTGTCTGTCATTGCAGCCTTCAGAATATCTCCAGCACACCATATCTCAGCGTGGTAATCTGCAAAACTAATTTCACCATCTGATCCTTAGATTTAATCTCAGAATTATCTCTTTTTAGACTTGAGATTTAGCTTCAGACTGCAGGTGACTGCCTTAAATTTCCCTCATTGTCTAAAGCTGTGGTTCCACGTCTGTGGTTGTGCATTGTCATATTACCTTGGCATACAGGTTCGAGTCAGACCTAAGGGCACTTTTCCAACAGTGCTGTTCACTTAGCAAGAGCTAATGGTAGAGGTTTTTGGATGGCAAGAAGCCTGACGCTCTGACTCCTGCCTCTGCAGCTATTCACTTTTCCATCCTGTTTCCCTCTGGGGCTCCCTGCAGACTGGCCTGTTTGGAAGAGCTGGCCTTCTGCTTATAATATCAGACTTCCCCTACATTGCTGGCCAGAAACAACGATACTCTAAAGCACTGCTTCACTGCCAGGACACCATTCAGTACTGCAAAAGCAAAACATAATTTTTGCTTTTGACTGAGCAGCAACTGCAGCAGCAGACACATGGATCCTTGCCTGATGACAGCTGTATGTGTCCTGATGCAGCTGTATTGAGACCCTCTGCGCCAGGTATGAGCCTTCTTGTCCACTAATGGTCACATACAGGGAGAATAGGTACATGCAGAGATGGAATGACACCAGGCCAGGCTGCCCCAAGCCTAAAAATTCTCAATATGTTGTTGGGTTTTGCGTGAAGATTAGTAACTACTTGCACCTGTGTGTCAGAATCAGGACAGTCAAACTGTGAAGGATGCCCTCTGAGCTATTTAATGCGAAATAGCACACGTGTTCTGCAAAACTGCATGTAGTTGAATTGAAACCAAGAAACCATCATTCTCCACACCTTTTGTTCTCAAATCTTTTTTTCCTTGTCTTATTGTTGCAGAACAGAATGCCTGACATTTTGGGACCACAGTTTTGAATCACTCACTTCTTACATATATACAGATTTCTCCCTGAATTGTTTTCCAGATCCTAGAATTATAACTCAATTACTTTCTAACTGGAATTAGTTGCTTAATAATCACAACTTAATAATCGTAATGAAGAAAATATGAGTTATTAAAAAGCAATGCAAAACATAAACCAATCAAAATGCAGGCAACTATTTAAGTTCAACTATTTACGTACAGTTTTAAGTTGGAAAGGATAAGAGATATGCTGAAAAGTTATTTGCCAGAATCATTTGGCTGTAAGGGATCATAGCACAAGTCCTGTCTAGACAATTCCCACTTAAGTCCACCAGTGTACCTCTTCTTGACGGGTACGGATATGACAAGAGGTTGGGGAGGTGTAAGAAAAGGGCTGCAGGAGCTAGGCATCTGCAGTATAATATAGCAAAAGATAATACAGTGGGAGGAGGAGACAGGTGAGACTGAAATCTTCTCACTGCCTGAATTAGCTTTTTTATCACCTGCCTTAGCTTCTGCTCTTCCTCCCACTCTTGAGTTGGTACGGGAACATACACATACAGCACAGACTGTTAGTGCCACTTGGCTTCACTCCTCAGCTGCCTGGAATGCTCTCCCCACTCTCAGATAGCATGTGTTCACTTTGCTGCATCTTCCCTCATGACTGTAGCTTACTATTCACTGCTCCCACACAAAGGCTCCCACAGCAGGTTAGCCATCCTCTTAAAGGCAGCATTTGTGGCACAGTGTGACCTCATCCACAGGTGTCACAACCTTTCAGACAAGAGGGAGAAAATTGCTAGTTCTGTTCCCAGCTAGATGGATACATCAGTCTTCTTCCACCAGGAGTAACTCTTCTTCCATCATTACATCCTGCTGTCTTGGCCAGTGCTAAGGATTGCTGGGCTCTGTAAGCATGCTTATGCTTACCTTTGCAGCCTGTGTGATAGCAAACAGGCAGACAAGTGAGAAAAATGAAGACACCTTGCTGGTGATAGCTATGCTGTGCCTGCATGCTCCTAAAATATGGGCATCCCCTGCCATGGGAGAAGGGCTGTGCTCCTTGGACAAGGATCAGCAGCTTGTCCACAGGGAAAAGGAGCAGAGGGAGGGATGGTTTGTTGATGACCTACACTTTGCAGAGTCCTGGAACAGATGGAATAGAATAGGACTATGGGGAATATGAAGAGCAGTAGAGACTAATGGCTCCAACTGGGGACAGCTTTTACTTTTCGTATCTAACCGTCATTTTGAATGGCATGACACTGAGCATTGTCATTCTAGGTCAGCAAAAATGATTCTTTGCTCTAGCCAAGAATGACACAATTTTGTTATTAAATTGCATGCCCTCAGAGCACCTGGACATCAGCAAAATCAGTTATTCCAAGTAGCAAGTATGAGATGTTGGTTCTCTGCTGTGAGCTTAAGTTCAGTTCTGACTCCCCTGAGGGGCATGAGGAACAGTGACTGGACACACATGTCCTAATGTCAGTGCAGGTCTGGGGTAGAGCATACAGTGCAGGGTCAGTCACAGGAAGAGAGTTGGGCACAACATGGACACGCAGGGTACAGATCACTGGCAGTGCTAGAAGGACCTTTGGCAAAATGACCACAACCTGGCTATGCACCAGTTACGCACTTCCTACTACAATTCAGTTATTGCCCTGGGAATCCTTCTCCTGCCTCTGGAGAGGTGAGCTGTCCACAGAGAAGAATTCCAAGTATCCTGCTACAGTCCTGGAACACAATGGGAATATCTAAGTGTGGGGCTTCAGAAAGTAGTAAGGGTTCTCATAAAAAGGGCAAGACACTCACCAGCCTGCGAGTATTCACTATTCCCTTGTTTGTGACCCAAGAGGTTTGGCTTGGTCATGCACCGCCTCCTGCAAGCTGTCTGAGCTGCTTCTACTCAGAAAAGGGTGCAAGTGCACCTTCTGACAGTGGAACTGGCAAAGCTGCCCCACTCCCAGAAAAAGACTAAAGCTATCTCTTCAGACTATTGAAAACAAGTTTATATTAGCTCAATACTTTGCATGATGGAAACAGAGAGATTTTGATTCAGCAATCAGCACACTAAAACTGGATTTATTATCTGGTGGAATTAGGGCTTCAGAGTTTATAAGAAAGAGAAGAGAGGTTAAATGGGAGTCGTATGCAGCAGATTTTTGGAATTCTGAATGCTGCTGTGATTTCTGCCCTTTCTCCCATCTTCCCCACCTATTTTTCTTTTAAATTGAGGCAAAAGATTTTGGGGAATATTACAGCTCATGACCTTCAAGTACTACATCAAAATGCCTGTTTATCGCACTTCTCTTCCCTCTCTCCCAACTTAAAATCTTTCCAACATTTTGCAAGTAAATCTGCTGTAAAACCTAGAAAAAGGTTCTTATTATTTTAAATTGTTCTAAGAGCCGTTATCAAATAACTCTTCAGATAGTTTTACCTAACAGACTAGGTGTCTTCTAGCTTAACTCTAAAGTTGGTATCTGCACATGATCTAATTTGAAACTGTAACTTGCACTTACATTACCACAGAGTTCTCTTGCTTGTTGCTACTGCACGAGTTCCTAGCACAAACTTCCCTGTCAATCATTTTGCCCAACTTCTGTAGCAGACCCTTAGCTATGTGCTCATGTGGCATGTTGACATTCTCCATCCCTGCTTTCTTCTAACAATTGTGCTTGTGTTTGATGCTGCATAGACTTCTCCATTTTACGATTCCTTACACTTCTTTAGAAGGGTTAGTAGGGTGTCATGACCCAGCTCATAAAACCACCCTGGGTGGGATGAGTGGGGTTCACAGAGGTTCTGTGTATTCCCTTGGGGCAAATTAAGGTGAGACGACACCAAAAAATTGAATACTGGCTTATAACTTTAATGCATATAATTTTTTTAGGGAAAAAAGGGAAATGTGGAACGTAAAATGTGAAATGTAACAGAATTATAAAAAAAAAAAAAATTACTTGGCAAAGACGACTCATGACAACACTACCAGCCGCCAACAACACCAAATCTTACAGCAATGTGTAACAACAGCATAACTACCAACAATACTAAGAAACCCACAACCGCTCATAAAACTTGCAGTCACTTTTCAGTACTAAAATGAACAATCTACGGAAAACCTGCTAAACAAGCCCCAAAAGGAGCTGGCATAAAACTTACAAGGTGTTACCATATGTGCCAGAGAGAGAGATATCAAGAGATGCTTTAAAAGAAAAAGAAAAGGAGAGAAGAAAGAAAAGTTTTCACTACTCTTTGGATCCTTGGAGATGAGCTTCAACATCTTGGAGCAGGGGTTAGTCGATCAGTCCGTCAGCATTTCAGGAGTCCTCAGTGGTGGGTGCAAGCACCTCTTCTCTGTTTATTCACCTTTTATAGACAAAAGTTCTCAGGTCTTCACCTAACTTTCTTCAATTAGCATAGGAAGTGGAGAGAGGTGTCCCCTTAATTAGCATGGGGAGAATCACCTTTTTGAGCATGTGTAAGAAGGCAAAGGGTAACATTAACCTTTTCAACCAATTGAGTCGGTGGCCGTGCAGACCCTGTATTAGATTAACTTTGGCTGAACTTTGTTTGCACCGTCAACCTGGAGGCTGCGACCATTTTAAGCAAAGGTTTGCTACTTTGTTTTAAGAGTAAGGCTGTAAGTCCTTTGTTAGTGAGGGGAGTAAAGCCTTTGGTGCATTCTTCACTTCTTCTTACCAGGAATGAATAGGACTAGGAGTCTACATCTGAAATGCTTTGAGACATCACAAGGCCTTGACAGGCAGCTGCAGTTTTCTGTAAAACTGCATGAATAGTCCTTTACACTAGAGCTTATTTATTATAGCTTGGTTTTATTTTTTGAAGGGCCATCCTCTGTAAAACTGTGATCTACTTTATTGTGACAGCTGATCAAGAAAGGTCACTTGACTGTCTACTCAGCATTCGAACATTTTGGACTGAAAAAAACCTGATGGATTTTCCTCTCAGCTGACCTGAGCATTCCATGCCACCATCTGAGGTTGGCATAAACATTGTAAATTCCAGGAGTAAATTGTAAATTGTAAATTCTCAGAACACTGAGAGAAACAGGAGTTGAGGGAATAATATCAAGCTGGTTCGTTACACATTTCTTAAACACAGTATACAAGGACAGTACTCACACACGCAGTTCAAATCTACTGTTAGCTGAAGTTTAAACTCATCTTTCTGAGAAAATGTCCATCTCAGATTAAGATAATTGTTTGCCAAGATGGTAACTACTTCAGAATTGCTGAAAACCACCAGATGAAAACAATTCCAGAAGGCTGGGGAATTTTCAGTTGAGAGAGATAATTTTATCTAAATAATGTCCCCCATTCTCTACTAGAACTAATTTTTCAATTAACTTATTAGCATATTAAAATAAGATTGATGTATTTATGAGCTATACCTGATACCAGAATTAGAACCAGTTAATTACAAGTAGGTAGTTCTTACCTAGCACAAAAAAATTAACTTATACTGTTTGGAAAGCACGGTGTAGAGGGGACTTGTTGAGAGAGGATATCCCTGGCTAATCATGTCTTTTCTAATTCTGAAACTCCTTTGGAAGGTGAGGAAAATAACTGACAATGTGAACCGTCAACATCAAATGATGACCATTTATACTGCCCATGTTGTTTATGTATCATACAAACTACTCAATTAGCTGGAAACAGAAATTAATTCTTATTTTGCATTAGCTGGCAGCCAGTTGGTATTTCGCAAAGTTCACACTTGTAGTAGCAAGCAACGATGCACTATCAAAGTTCTGTCATTTAATTGCAAAATACTTATTATCCTTTCCAAAGACATCCTAACGCAGTTTCATTATTGCCTTGAAAGTCGTATGAGATGACAGATTATTTTCCTTTAACTGTGCAAAAAATTATTATCGGAGAAACGTCAGAATGTCCATGATTTGAAGCACCAGCAACCACACAAGAAACTATATTCTTTTCAGCCAAACCTTCATCATTCATGCATGCACTGGCTCATGTTCAGTTGAAAGAGGAGCAAATATACAGTTGCCAATGCACACAGCTTTTGAACGATCAACATGTATCATTGAGCTATGATGTATTGAGCCATGGGCGAATACTGGAAAACAAATTATTTAATTTGCTTTCACCATAAGAGAACTATATGAATGATTGTGATTAATACTGTAACATACTTTAGTTGATTGTTGCTATGGTTTTGTCTGGTAGCAAGGAGGGGCCACAGTAATGGCTCCTGTAAGTAGCTGTTAAAGGTTTCACTGGACTCCAGCTCTGCTGGCAGCAAGGGAGGGGCTGCAGTGCCCCTGTAAGTGACTGCTAAGGGTTCACCCCCACCCCTGGCTCCAAGTGTTTAGTAACCAGGAGGGGGAGTGGGGGAAGGAGTACCACTGATATAGCCCCTGTGAGAAGCTGCTGGAAGTTTCCCCGGCTCCAGGCTGGACCCACCCCAGGCCAGGGCTGAGACAATCGCCACCTCTGCGAATAACACACATTTAAGAGGGGGCACGGAACAATGGGGTTGGCGCGGCCCCGGGCAGGGCCCGGACCGGGCCGGTTCGGCCATCCAGCCGTCTGCCTGGCTTCTGCAAACCAACCTGCCGTAGCCAAGGTTAGCAGTTTTCATGGGGAGCCGATGAAGACCTGCGGCAGAGAGAGGAGCAAGATTTTTAGACGAAAGGACCACACGACACTCGGTCAGCGAGGGAGAGAGAGCAAGAAGGAGAGAGAGCACTTCCGTCATTTCCCCTGCAGCGTGGTGAAGATTCATGGTGAAGCACAGTTTGTCCCTTGGTGCAGCCCATGAGAAGATGCAGCTGTGGAGGACCCCATTTTGGAACTATGGAGAAGCCCACGCTGGAGCCAGGCAGTTGTCAGGGGACTATGGAAAAGGACTCACGCCAGAGCAGTTCTTGAGAAGGACTCTCCCGTGAGAAGGGACCCCACACTGGAGCCGGGAAAGACTGTGAGGAGCCCTCCCCCGAGGGGGAAGGAGCGGTGGACTGACTGCACCCCCCATTCCTTCCCCCCCTGCGCCGCCCGGGGGGGAGAAAGTACAGAACAAAGCCTTTGGGCAGAAGGGAGGGGTGGGGGAGAAGTGTCTTTTTAAGATGTGCTTTCTCTCTCTCAGTGTCTTGCTTCTTGTTGTAAATAGTTAATAAATTCAATTGTTTTCTTGTTCTTCCCAAGTCATGTCCGTTTCTTGCCTGTGACCCTAAGTGGTGAGTAAAAACCTCTGGCTTTATAAACCACAACAATTGTACAGCTGCCTTTGTGTTTTTTGAAGTATTTTCATACCAATAAAAAAGTTGAAGGTGTTTTGTTGTTTAGAAGCTATGCTTTTATGATTTGTGCCGTTTGCATACCATCCCATGTCTGACAGTCCTTCACTAATAATTGCAAAACTTCTGCATAAATTAGAGCAAGCCTTAAAGCAATTATTGCTTTCTTTACTGATCCATGCAAAATCAATTCTCATGTACACATAGGGTTTCTCCTGACTTGCTGACAGAACACCACCACTGTAATGACTGCCAGTGTCAGGATCAGAGTAATGATATACGTAGAGCCATTAAAATACATTGAAGAGTTAACATTCTGAGTCAGCCTTCAGAAAACCATAGATAGGGTGCCCCACAATTAAGTCTATGATTATTACATGGAAAAAATCCCATTTGCATACCAAAAAGTTAAAAAGGCCAGTTTTACTTTCATAGCCAATTTATTTTTGTCTGACCTGCCTCATGTTTGGTTTTTTTTGGGGGGGGTTGTTGTTGTTGTTGGTTTTTTTTTTTTTTCCATTTAAATGAAAGTTTAAATCATCTCAGAAAGCATGTGAAGAAATTCAGGATTCGCTGGTTTTAAAAGTGTTGCACAGTGTAGACTGTTTGATATCAAGTATATATGATCTCAGATTTCAACCACCGCTCAGAATCAAACGTTCTCCAGCACTGTAAACAGCAACTCCCATTTATTTGCACCATTTGGACCGGGTTCTTCAACCCGCAGAGTCAGTATTCCCGAGGAAGTATTCGAAGAGTCTTTCAAGCACTAGGAAATGGTCGCACACTTCCAAGAAGCCCTTTTAACGAGTCCACCCGTGGAAGCAGGATCTTGTGACCATGGTTCAAAGCCATACCCTACCTACAGCCCTTGCCGAACCATCATACAAGGCGTCTGAGAAGCCATACACTTGGCACGCTATTTTTCATGCCAATGGGTGAAGGGAACAAGAGACTAAATTTGTGTTTTACCACATGCACCTCAAATTTGAAGGCTTTCTTGTTAGCTTTGCGCGTGCAGTTCAGTTTCCAGGCGAAATAGGCTGTCCTGAGGGGCGGGGGGGCGGAGGAGAGGCCGCGCACCTCCTCCCTGAGGACACCGTCCGCACGGTACCGAGCACCCCGGGACACGGTTGCCAAATGGGGGGATTCTGACCGAGCCTTTGTCTCAGAGCTGCCCGGC
>NW_010108754.1:0-205 GCF_000699245.1 Pterocles gutturalis
CATGGTTTTTGGGGAGGGGGGGTGTCATCTCTCGGTCCCCGCAGGTCAGCGGACCCTCCACCACCGGGGAGATGTGCTGGAGACCCTGGTGCTGCTCAACCCCTCCGACAAGTCCCTGTGTGACGAGGTGAGGTGGGGACAGGGACGGGGGGGGACCAGGGGACATGGCCAGGGTCCCTTCGGAGCTGCTGGCAGAGGGGCAGGG
>NW_010108755.1:0-30989 GCF_000699245.1 Pterocles gutturalis
CCCCAGCCAAGGGCTAACCCACCACACTTTCATCGTGCAGTGGAACTTAGAAGCGGCCATGGATGAATTTTGGTCTTACGTTCAGTTGTGAAGGCTGGGCAAGGGATAGATTTTTTTTTGGTTTTGTCCACGACAATCTCACCTTTAAAATGAGAAGAAAAAAAGGAAATAGTCTGTTCAATTGTGGATATTATGTCATCTTAATAGTAGAGTTTTTTAAAAGTAATTCAGTATTTCATTTCAAATGCGTGTATTTTTCTCACTCAAGGACATACAACTATATTAGAGACTTTTCTGGTAAATAAACTAGGGACTTTTCAGATTTTTCATAATATATAGCAGAATGAACTGGTTTATTACTAGGCTTTTTTTCCTTCTGTTGAAATACCTGGTCTGCCTTTAGGGCCCCAGCGCAGAGTGGGAAGTTGGGTTCTCCTCTTTCACTCCTGTACTCCAGTTTTTTGTATTATAGTCCTTACTGGAAAAGCTTCATCTGAAACAGACAAGTAGGGTGCTTGTTCACAACATGAAGCAAAGAACAAGAGGTGTGAAGAGGTGTTAACATCTGACAAATACTTATTAATTGCTGTATACTAAATTCAGGCCTGTCAACCTTTGAACATAAGATTCCCATGTCTAGTGTGTGTTTTCTAGGCAGTCTTTCCATATAGAGCCTCTATTTTAGTGGTCAAATAGGAAGTTGCTCACGGAGCTCTTTGACACTGTAAGTCTGTAATCCACCTAGCACACTCCTAGGCTTACATTTCAAAATACATGAGTAGTAGGACATACCTGCTTTCTTAATAAAGTATTAAGGATGCATATTTCTTTGTAATTGAGAGATTGTGCCTGGAGTTTCAAGAACGAGGCTAGTTGTGTAGGTCCTGAATACAGATTTGGAACTGTGCTAGTGGTGGGACCAATCTTATGAAGGAATAGCACAGTTTGGCGAAAATAACCTGTCTCTTACAAGCAGCTAAAACATTTAGGATATTTTGCGATATTATGTTGAATCAGAAATTGTCAAAAAGCCTTCTTACATAGGGTCTTTAACAACACACATTTCCATACCTCAGGTGTTTTGTTTACTGGCTCAAGATAAGCAATCTCTATGCATAGTTTTCTTCATAAAGACATTAAAAATAAGTCTTACTGCAAGAATGTTGCATTCTATAATGCCCACTGGGATTTTGCAAAGAATTAACTAACTCGTAATGAGATATAGCTTCTATGGTCTTCAAAATGGAATTGAAATGAATAATTATATATTTTTAATACTAGTCACAGTTATATATATATACTAGTGTTACACATCATTAAAGTTATGAAAAGTATTTATGTGGAAATATCCTTAAATATGGTGTGCTAAGATACCTTCTCTTTCCTGAGAATTTAGTACACCAGAAAATACTGAGAAGGTATCTTTTGTAAATAAACCTCTCTGTAAGCAGTGTATTCTGCTGTGCTTCAGGAGTTTGTGCACCTCTGTTTTTCACTAGTGTGCATTAGCAAATTGCTGCAGGATGGGAATATAGTGGGTGTGCATGTAGGAGCAGCCATCACATGGCCAGCATTCAGGCTCAATTACCTTATGGTGATTTGTACTTAATGCTATTTTCTAGTGTGCTGTGGAAGAAGGCAGGCAACAGAATCATTAAAGATTGGATCATAATGCAAATACATGCAAAATCACCACTTAAGAATGCCTGTATAAAATTCAGGATTTGTTATTACAATTTAGTGTTGCTTTGTGACATCATTTTTTTTTTTTTTGCTTTTTTTGAACTTAATGATTTTTATTTCAGCTTCCATTTCTTTTAGTTGTCAGAAAAGGGTAAACTGGCTTAGAATTCTTTCTTCATAATTTTTCAATTAGAATGGTTCTTAGGTCCTTGTTAAAAATGTAGTATTGAACCTACAAAGCTAATGTGTCTATCTTAATGCTATTAATAAGCACTTAAAGTAAATCTGCTTTAACTTTAGTCAGATGTGGTTTTATGTACTATTCTGTAATACTTTTTGAAATATTGCCACCTTTTATATCAGGGTTGGTTTTTTTTTTTTTTGCTTTTCAAGGAGAAAGGAGAGGGAAAACATAAAAGGACTGAGCATATTCTTTACATGCTAACCCTCTCATTTTTCTTGCAGGAAATCCTGGCTGAGTAAAGTTGGAAGCCCAAGTTCTCGCATAGATCGAACAAATTTTTCGCATGAAAAGGAGATTTCCAAGCTTGACTTCTCAGGATTTAGCACTAGATACTAATAAAAGAAAACATCACTAAGTGCAAAACTATGACGTTTCTGCTGCATGATATTTTCAGTGCCTCATTTGGATGCTTTCTGTACTAGAGATAAATGTAAATGGTCCCTATTCACATGAAGTAAGAGTTCTTAGTTGCTGTATTAGACACCTTACACCAGGAATGTCAATATCTAATATTTAAAATGCCAATATTTTATTGCCTCTTAAAAGCTAGATAAATGGATAAAAGTCAGTGATTATTTGTGCATAGGTTCCATACGGTTATATATAACAACTATCACTAATCTTTACACTGATTCATATTTTAGATGCAAAATAGTAAATGTATGTTCAACTGTTTGTAAGTTTACCAAAAATGCTTAACTACAGAACTGGAACACCGAGATCTATTTGAACAGCACTGTATTATAGATCATGTTATTTGTGATAATTAGAGATTAATATATTAAGATATATCATCAATTTAAAATAAATATATGTTGTGTCAAACTAAGATTATCTAACCAGCTCTAGTTTAAAATTCTCTATAATAATGCAGATAAGTCTTGGAACAAGATAATGAAATGTGTGGCCTCTCACCCCTTTTTCCTTTACTGTCTACCTTCAGCTTGCATCCATAGTGGCTATAAGGGATGTTTTGATCTTTTTGCTTTTTCGATGTTCTTACTAAAATGGAAGATTTCAGTTCTTTTCCTTATATGTTATTTGCTCCTTAGTTAACAATGTATGTTGGATTCAACACTATGCACCCACATCCATCATATTAAGTAGATGAAAGGTCCTAAGAAACTTGAGTTATGCGTTTGCAATAAATATTAGATAAGTCTTTTCAGTATTGGATCTGCTTTTTTTATATAGTACTCTTTTCACAGGCATCAAGGAGTCTGTCAGGGCTGGAACAGACCTATATCCTCAATTCTAAAGTACTTCTGTGGCAGGATTAGTACGTACTGGAAGATCTGGTTAGATCTCTGATATATCCCAGCAGGCACCTGCATGTTCTGGCAGTACTCTCAGTTAATCAAGATTGATGTGATCATGCTATGATGGAGGCTTGAGCTGTAAGTTCCTGTGAGAAATGTATAGTACATAAAGTGTAGTAGTACTACACTAGTGTGGTTGTGTGGCCTTGGGTAGGTAGGCTGTGTGCATGGGCAGAGCTTGTGCATTTCCATGGGCTGTACCTCTTCTAAGGGTAGACACTGTCAATTTAGGCAACATCCTCAAATTTGTGGTTAATTTTTTTTAATTTCTGGAAAGGACATTTCATAACCTGAGCATTGCACTTTTTCATCTGTGCAGAGCAAGGTGTGCATAGAAAGGTATTTCTACTGATTACTAGATTTATTTTCACTGAGCAGTAAAATCTCCTTTCTAGAATTTGCAGGACTTATTTATAAATTCATGTAGTTCAAACCACACTTGACTTGTGTGACTTAAACACAAGGATCCTTTGTTGAACTCATTGTCAGTAACTCCTGTTGAACTCAAATGGTAAATGGCAAAGTTCAAGTGTAGCAGTAGCTCAATAGCTGTTACATCCTTTCTGAAAATTGTATCCTGCCGAACATAAGTAGTTTACATTTTCCTTCAAGCTACCTGGCAGAAGATATTTCCTCAGTCAAAGGCATTTCCAGCCAAGTTGCTTTGCTCGTATTTTGAGCAACAATAATAGAGGAAGGCAGAAAACAAATGGGACATTAGATACACAGGAAGAGGAACCAAAGATTAAATTGCTGTTTGATGCGTTGGTATGGGTGGAGCTGGATGCTCACAAGAACTCAGTAATTTTACCCAGACTCCACTAGAAATGCAAGGCTTGAGGAAGGGGAAGCGGCCATTTAAAATGCTCAATTTTAGAGGGAGAAAGTGTACAGGTAGAGAACTTTGAGAAAGTTGAAAGATTAAGAAATCTACATGTAACTTTCTCACATTGAAACCAAACAAATAGTTAAAGTCTTAATATGAGCACTACACCAAGGATTTTAGAATGCTTTTCCTAACCAAGAAGTATTTCAACAGATGTTATTTCTAATATGTTACTAAGCAAATATAATTTCTTTAATCTGTGGCCTGTATACTGTAGGCCAGATCTCTTGTTGAGTCTGCGTCACAAGGGGTTTTTTCTATATCTGTGATAACACTCAGCCTCTGCTTTTGTGCTCATTTTGAGCCTATGTAATGAAAAGATTGATTCTGGAATACATCTATAAGCTTCCTCTTTGCGAGTCAGCAATACTAATGTTTTCTGTTTCAATATCCACTTTCCTCGCATCAGTGATGTGACAGGAGACAAAAAAATAACACGCAGGTTCCCTCGTGAGTTTAGCTCTGAGTGTTTTTGCCATTCAAAACTAAAAACATGTACTTTGTGTTAGACTATAATGTATTTAATAGTTTCCTAACAGTGCTAAATAAATTGCACGTAGTATGTTTTTCATTCTTAGAGAAGTTAAGATTTTGCTGAGCAAATAAGCACTACAGGTGTGTTGATGTTTCCCAGAAACCCTGGGCAGGGTTTTTGGAGGAAGAGGAAAAGGGAATAAATATCACATTCCATCCCTTCAAAGCTTTGGGAAGTCTTATAGCCAGTTGTACTTCTGAAGTGAACCCATGTAGAGTTTTCTGAAATTAATGAAGTTCTAAGGGGCAAAGGGATCTCTTCCCTTATGCTTCCTCATTCTAGCTGAAGGTGTGAAGGTGGAGGCCCAAGATGGTGATAAGGGTAATAATAGTATATAACATAGGGAAAAAAAAGTATGTCCCTGTGAATTTGGGGGTTACTGAGGCCAAAGCCCATCTGTTACCAAGCTGAGGAATTAATACTTGACTTGCTGAGTGCTGCTGGCATCCTGATCCATGGCCCCAGGGAAATAACTTTGCAGACATTTTAGGCTCTCTTTGTGTTGCACTGAAATAAAACTTTAATGCATCATATCTGTTCTAAACTGTTGTTGCATACCCATGTTTTATTCATGTGAATGCCTGCAGTACAGTTAGGATCCTCTATTTGTCAAAGCATATAGCCAGCTTGAAGTAACTTGTTTTATGCACAGGGAAATAATTGATTTGTACAAAGTGGCACCTGCCTCATTTGTGGGTAAATACAAGCTTGTAGGACTCTTGCCCAGGTGATCATCAGCAATAAACAAGTAATCCTGCATCTCCTTGGGGTTATATGCTGCACAGAAAATGGAGGCTTGTACTGACTGCAAGAAAGAGAATAGATTGAAGTTTGTAAGTAGCTTACATGAGGTGGTGTTGTCAAAAATGCATTGAAAATGAGTCTAAAATAGACAGAGTGTCATTATTGCCCTCCTGAAAAGGCTATTATAACTGAACAGATAGCAGTTTGTTTTGTATAACTTGGGTGACTTTTTCCAAAAAGACAGATACTTGAAGACTGTTCAAAGTAACTTCTGTTCTCAGCCTGAAAGATCCTTTAGATCAAGGCAGGATGCAGTCCTGCAGTCTGAGCAGGTCAAGGCTTAATGATGAGCCTGCGGCATGGCAGGAGATAGTGGTACCTTCTGTCTGTCAGCTTCATGGGGAGGCAAGGGAGGCTGGCCTATGTGCTACTGAATTTGGGGGTTCTGAAGTTGGATGAGGAGCTTGTCAGAGGGACTGGATGAGTCTGGGCAAGAGACCTTGTCATGGGTTAAGCTGAGACAGAGTTAACTTTCTTCATAATAGCTAGCAAGAGGCTGTGTTTTGGATTTGTGCTAAGAAAGCTGATAAAAAGTGATGTTTACATGGCTGCCAAGTTCTTTCAAAAGACCCATCCAGCAAATCATCACACACCTTCACATTTGGGGAGATTTGAGCCTTCTGTAGAATTTGGTTGCTTGAAAATATTTTGCCATGCTGCAGGTTGCATGTTGTGCTACTGCAACTAGTGAAGTGTTGTCTTAAACTGCATGTATTAACCTTCTCATTTTATTTAATCCTCAGATTCTGTTAAAGTATCATGAGTCCAAGTTCATCCAATTTGTGGAAATACAGTGTGTGCAGAACATCAGAGCAGTATCTCTAGATTTAATGAAAACATTTTGAGGAGCCAAAGAGTTCCAATGGCAAGATAGAAAAAAAAAAAAAGGCAAGAACAGTTGGCTAATTAGACATCACCAAAACTAAGTTGACACTTTTTTCTTTTCTACTACATGCTAATATCACTCAGTTATAACTGTAGATATTCTTTATTTTTATTTTGACTGATTTTTTAAAAAATGTAATGCAGCAAGAACAAATTATGTATAGGCCAGCTCTATTCTTCCTGTAAGAGCAAATTGTTTCTACCTATCTAAAAAGGGTTGAGACTTCTGAAAGTCTGTTTCCACTATTTCCAAGTTATTGTGAATTCTGGATAGGCAATTTCAAAAATGTATGGGTTTGTTTATTTTTGATTAAAGAATAAAAAAATTAAATCTTCCTTAAATAGTGAACAGAAGGAGAGCATTCTGTCTCATCAGGAATGATGTAATCTTGTATTATGCTATTTACTCTCAACGCTTACATTATCATCATGCAGGACAGGATTTTTAAGGCATCATGCAGAGAAAAACATGATGGTATTTTCTGCCATACTTTCTCTTACGTGACACAAATCTGTCACTTTTTATTTTCTTTATGTCCTCTGGAGCTGCCTTTCTTGGCTTGCTTTCTTCTTAGAAAACTGTATGAATGTTTGCTGCTGGAATTCTCTTACTAGATAGAATGAACTGGATTAGTCAAGAGAGCTTACTGATTAATTCATAGCCACATACTACTACCCACTAAAAGTACTTTAATTTTAAGGGAACGCTGTAATGAAGGATGATGAGGGGAAAAACTGGTGTGTGCTAGAATTTTTTTTAAAAGTCTGTTTATACAATGGCAATGCTGTAAGTTGGAATTGCCATGGTATTGTTCATTCTTCAAGGCTCCTCACAGGATCTTGTATAGTGGGTATAAGTACTAGTATTAAAGAGTTAGAAGTTATTTCTGCATCAAAACCAAAACACATTGCACAGACTTGAAATAAGTACACTTGCCCCAGTTAATTTGATATTGATACTGACATAAGAATAAGAAGTACTGAAATGGAAGATCAAAGGAGGAGCAACCTCACTTTTGGTTAGAAGGGCTGCAGAAATGCATTGAAAGGTTTTACTAGACAAACTTCAAGGATGGTTTAAGTAATAATGAGGATAATAGTTGTCTTCCCCAATTAGGTGATCTTACCATAGTATGTAAGTACAAATATAAATATTAGAATTTTTTTTATAATGAAGCACGTTGTAAATCTGTTGTGAAATGTCATCACCTTTATATCAGAAGGTAGCAGCATGAGGAATTATCCTCTAAACAGCGTTAATGGAGGAGTGTAAGAAGTTTGGCCCAATATCATCAGAGAACTGCTGTTTGAAATGGCACTGTGGGCTCTTTTGTAGCTGTGCAAATAGTTTCTTGGTGTTAACTAACACCTGTGACTCCACTATTTTAGAAATGGGAAAGTTTTGTAATATTTCTTCCTGCATTTGAGGTGTTCCTGAATGTGGACAGTAGGACAGCACCATGCTTTCTGAAGATCTTTTTCACAGTGTAAACTTACTGATGTGTACAACCAGCTAGAGACACAAATTTGTCCATCATAACCACACACTGTTGTCTATTCAAGAAAAAAAGGGACAATGCCCTTTAGGCTTTTTGAGACCAATTCTTTTCCAAATCTGATATGTGTAGTACACTAAAACCAGACTGAATTAGAGGTATACCCAGAATCCCTAGGTTTCTCCATTAGCTGAAAGGTAAGCTGGCACGAACTTGTATTTGGCAGGGAGTTAACAAAATAAACAACGGAGAGACAGAAGTTCTGTCCTCGAAGGCTCTAATTTATGTTCCATTGGAATGCTGCCATGGACTTCAGCAAAAACAGTAATTGGTCATGCAACTGGAGGAACACTACCAAGCAAGGAAATGCATTATTAATGGAACAGCGTTTGAGAAGTGGTAGATAAGATAGAGATACTAAGTCATTTTCTTGGTGCTGGCTTTGTTTTTTTTTTTCTACTTAAAGAAATATCACTGTGGCTTTGGAAACATTATAAAAGCCTGAACTTTCTGGCATGAAGTTCACTGCTTTGAAAACATGCCAGATACTGTGCTATCCCAAGCAAACAAGCAATTACTAATTTGTAGTTTTAAAGTTGTTCTGCAAAAAGTGGGAGCAGAGATAGGTGGATACATACAATGCTGCAAAGCATCAATAGTAATAACAATACAATTCCAGCTGAGGCATAGGGATGGTAAACAGAGCGGGAAGGGTGTAGGAACTGGACTTCTAAAATGCTCAACATGGAGAAACTTACCTGAAATAGTTTGGAGCTGCAGTCAGTGGTATCACTGGAAGCTAGTTCTTGGTGAGCAGCAAGAGCAGAAAAGGGCTAGCTGGGGAAGAGGGTCTCAGCAGAAGAGGCCCTATCTCAAAGGAATTCTTAAGCTTGAGAAGGCATTCAGGAGCAAAAGCTCAGGAGATATGTTTGGAGCATGAAGAGAGATCAGAATAATATATCAACTTTTAAGAGAGTCATCTGTTTAGATGGCAGCATCTTGGTGCTCTGGGCAGATCACAGCTGGGGACATTTGAAACTTGCTGTGAGTCTTGTACAACCATTGCTGATGTTTTGTGTTTTCTCCCTGGTTAAAAACAACTAGCCTCATAAAATTGCTATGATATATACTACTGAATTATACAATTAGTGTACTGCCGAGCATCTTAGTTCACTTGGGGGTAGAAATCTTAGTACCAGGTAGGAAAATACATATGAATTGTGATGTGTATCTCCAGAAAAAGAAGGGGCTATAAGAGTAACATCTCTTGTCAGAAATCACCCTGTCTGCAGTCAGGAAACAGGCAGACAAAAAATTTGCAGACCGAGTTAAAACTCATTCATGACCCACTATATAACTCAGAAAAAAAAAAAACCTGTTCACTTATCTAAGTTTGCTGACACTTTCCAAACAAAATGATGACTAAACAGTAGTGTGTACTCAAAAGAATGAGTGATATGCCAAGATGAATAGGATTTAGGCACTATTTATCACAGTTAAGCCATAGCCTGAATACCATAATGCTGATTACTTAAATTCATTATACAGACAGTATAATCTGGCAGTCAGTAGTGTGCCTGTGAGAAGGAAGGAAGAAACTATTTCTATTGTTTTAAACTGAATTGTAGGCACAGAGTGATTGACAAGATTGTGCTTGCTCTTATTTCTAAGATACAATACTAACATTTGTAGCAACACTTTTGTCTGATGTCCATTAAACCCACTGAATTCTTACATTCTGCTGTTTAAAGTATTCAGAGGAACCATGAAATTGACTGTTGATGAAGGACCCATTTTCTACCTTTGGTTTTTCAGTAATATCGTGACATATAACCTTGTCTGAAGCTGACATTTCTCAAGCTGAAAATGCATTTTTTGATTCCTCTAGACTGTTAGCTCTTCACTTTTGCTGGATCCAGAAGAGCACTGTTTTCTGTGATAAATGTCTTCCCAAAGCTTTCCTGCCTAGAACCACCTGAAGAATAAGAACACTTAGTGCCTTTCAACTTCCAGTCATGGAACTACTTTATCAAAAGTAGGAAGTGTGATTTGCCAGACATGGAAACTAAGGCCCAGGAAGGTTAAAAGATTTGTTTATAGTAATTTCAACTGTAAAAAGGAATCTTTACACCTTTGTAACAATTAGACTTTGGGATTGTAAAGCTCACTCAGCAACAAGGTGCAGGTTTAGGAATAGAGCATAGTACCTTCCTATGCAGGAACCTGAACAAGCTGTTGTATATTTGTACTTAATGAATATAGGGGTATGTCACTCTGTACATGTAAGCCGTGTTTGTGATGCTTGCATCATCTCTGTTTTTATAGCTGGCAGTGCATGGGTGCACTTACAGCTTCTATTTATGTGACCAGCCTCTGTCCTACGGAATAAATAATTGTTAATTTTTATGGTGTTAATTAACTCACTCCTGAGATTCTTGTGAGCAGTGTTACAGCTCTGTACACAATTATTTGCAGAAATTGTCATGTATGAAATAACATTTTTGGTCTGACCTAGCCACAGAATTTACCCTTTGGGTGGTAGGAAATGTTACGCTCCTGAGCTGCTCTTCTCTTCAGTGGAAGTTCTATAGTATTTTGGGAAGGAAAAAAAAAAGAAAAAGAAGGGACAGAAACAGTAAACCACAACTTATAAATTTTTGGCTTAGTCATGATAACTTTAAAATTAACTAACTTAATTGTTCTGAAAATACTGAGATGACAGTTCTGCTTATGAGAAATGCTTACAGGTTTTCAGCAGGCAAAAAGGGCAGATCCTAATGAATAAGGCCTTGCTTCTTACGTTCTCTAATGCTGAAGAAAATCAGCGAATTGTTTTATGTTCACATTCTGGGTGGGTTGCAGTGACTGCTTTAACCTTTCAGACACTTTGTGATACAACTGAATGCTAGGAACTATTTTAGTGACGAATGGAAAGGGTAGTTGATCACTTCAGTACTGCATCTTTGAATATGGCATTGGGTTAAAGAGAACGGGAAGAATTCTGCTGTTGTACACCTAATGAAACCCTTCTTATGCCAGCAGTGCAAAATTTCATGTTCTGTTTCTAGGTGATGTACTTTCTTCCCAGCCCCAACCAGTTTCCTCTGAGTCTTGCACATACTATGCTCTTTACCCTGTTAGCAAGAAATTAGTGAGAACAGGAAAACATAAAGCCCAGTAGCAAATCAGCTTCCTGTCTGGCATCTGTGCTGACCAGCAGCTCTTTACCTCCAGGTAGCACTCTTCACTCACTGGTTGCTTTTTTAACTTTTTAGATAGTATTCATGAAGTGTAAAAATGGGAAAGCTGAGCTTTTGTTTGGGTTTTTTTTTTTTTTTTCAATGTCCTCTTCCCTTTTTTCTAAAAGCTATGTCCAGGACTTACTTGCATTTTGAAAAAAAACTGTTAGTGGGGGAATGGAGACACTAAAAGCTGTAGTGGATGTGACATGGCTGTGATAAATTAACATGATTTACTATGCTCAATACAGACTTGCCTTGAAGCAAATCACCATAAAAATCCAACTTGTGTTTAGTGCTAGGGGAAAGGCCTGGATACATTATTTTGCTTGGTAGCAAGCCCATAGGGCATGGTTTTTGAGTGGTCGAAAGGAGATGGTTTGCAGAACCAGAGCCATTTGGCTAAAAATGCTACAGAATTGTTAATTCTGAAGAACCCTAGTAATAACATAATATCTTTGCTGCTATCTCCACAAGGTGAAAGAGAAAAAATTGATTTATCTCTCTGCTGATACTGCAATACAGAAGGCATTAACTTCTAGAAATGAGGAGGCAGACTTAACCTTAGATGTTCATATTTACTGAAGTAAAAAGATAAGATGTCAGCTGTACATTCTTTAGTATAAAAAACCTGATGCATCTAATAACAGAAGCAAGGGAAAATGCCCTCTGAATTTTAAAAATATGCTTTAATTTAGACAGTAAACAAAATAACCACAAATCAAATACCCGCCAGCTAAGAGAAAAATACTTGAGAGAACAACGTATGTAAAAGTAACCTGAGGCAACCACTAAACTAAGGCAATTGAAATAAGTATTCAGAAAGAAAAAAAAAATCTCCCTTCTAACTATTAGAAAAATAGGTAAAGGGAACTTTCCTCTTTATTGATGCTGCCACGCCCACTGTCAGTGTATCTTTTGTCTTGATTAGTAAGTGTGATACTTGCTGCTCTATGGTCATGGACTGTTTGGTTATGCTTCTGTACGTCACAATTGTTATAGATAACGCTTGTCTCAATTAAAGAAATCCTACCAATTTACTTCATGCTTCCCCACTAATTTATTTTTCCTCAAATGTCTTTTTTCATGTTTTGAACATTTGAGCCACAATCCATCTGTCTGTGACAGAGATGTCTATTCTTAGTCCAAGATAGAATTTCAGACTTCTGCTTCTTAGTTAGCATTTTCCTTCACCCAAGACCTATATATTTGAATGTATGATATTGACCTGAAATTTCAAGTGGAGCAACTTAAAAAATTGAAGCACCTTAAACAGTTCTAGATGGCCTTTGTAATATGTTGCTGAACAGCATCTTGACAGTAGTGGCAGCATAAAGTGTAAGGACTATATACAGGCTTTTTCTATGCTAAACTGTCTTTTTTTTTTTTTGGTCCTTTGTTGTCATATCCTAATGACTAATTCCAAGACACTCCCTTCTTGACAGTCTTTTTTTCAGTTCCCTTGAGTCTGAGGTCAGCTAGAGTTTTTATAGTCTACTAACTCCCAGAAACTTTTGTAGCTCTCTTCTGTTCCTCTGGGATTTGCCTTTCCATTTTATTTCAGGCTTTCACCATTGATACAGCTCCTTGTATAATGCTAATCCAGGAAGAGCCTTACATTTCCCCCCTTCTTCATTCCCCTCCTCCAGCTATTCCATTTTATCTGATAGTGATCACTAGTGGCTTAGGCTCCTGCTTGTGTTGTGGTTACAATCTCTCTCAGAAGCCTTGCCTCAACAGACACACTCCATCGGATAGTTGGGGGAGATACCTCCCGACAGTGTAACACCACTGGGGATTGCATTACCCAGGCAAGCAGAAAAGAGAAAGTGCCCATCTGGCCTAATAAAATAAACACAGGAGAAGAAAAATACAAGCCAGAGGTAGAGTTAGGGCTGCACTCATCAATTCCAATATACTCTTTTGCTTCAAAAATCCTCCTCTACATAGGTATATTTAATGCAGTCTCTGTCGTCACATTATTCTTGTTAAAGAAAATGCTAGGACAAAGGAACTTTGCTTGGGTCAGTATATGTGATCCCCCTCATTCAGGGCACAATGTGTGCTACATTTCTTGCAGAGGAAGCCTTTGGAGAATACAATCCAAATAGGGGCAAATTGTAATGGTAAATTGCAAATGTTTTAAATAACCAGTTCATAAGGAAAATGCTGATATGGGCATCGCAATAGCAAAACACATGCTGTAACTATATGGGAAGATAAAAGGTAGCTCTGGACTGGCCTACTCTTGCAGTGCTACAAATGAAGGAGGCAGACTTTACAGCCAGTCAAAAGCAATGAAGCTGTCATTTATTGATAAGAACTAGTTTCCTTGAATCTAAAAGCTTTTCCATAAAGCTTGTGACATTTTTTTCTATAGGTATCTAGCTGACTTTCATCTGTTCAAATTGCTCTTCTCTTTCATTATGAAGAAAATTTTAATATTAAAAAAAGTCAAGTCATGTATGCACAGGCTTAAGGAAATTGAATCTGAGAACTGACCAATCAGTTTAAGGTCAGAATCAAGTAAATTTAATCCAAGAAAACAAAATTACTTGAACCAATCATATTTCTTTTTTTTAACCTACTTTTACAGTAAATAGTGTTATTAGGATCCTGAAATTTAGTTATCCTTCCCTAACTACCTCTAGCTCCTTCCCCACAGCCCCCACTAAATCCCTCTCTGAACACGTCCTACGGTCCTTGCAGAGGCAATTGGCTTACCAACACACAAGTTGAAGCTCAGTGTGCCACTTCATTGCTATTCTGCCTTCTCTTCTGGAAACCAGAATGACTAAATCCTTCCACAAGATACCAAGCTTAGAAAGTTATTTTCTTTTTAACTCTTGGTATAGATGCAGTACCCAACTTTCTCCATGCCTTCATACACAGTGCTGATTTCTGCAGTGCACCCACTTAAATTTATGTAAACATTACAATTGTGATTCTGCATGGGGGGAATAAATTATTTAAGTTCTTAAATCCACTTGTGATCAGGTAAGTGACTCCTGGGACACATTAAAGGCTATTTTCTTAACATGCTGGCTGTGAATTTAAAAACCTAAACCCTCGCATACCCCTTAGGGTATGCTTATGTTTTCTTGAAAATGTCTTTGTGGGAAGAAATGGACAGGAAAATTTGAATTTGTGGCCTTGTATATACTGAGGAAATTTACCAGGGTGACTTTTTTTTCTGCAGGTGAACTGTTAATGAAATTGATGATTCCTGTTTTCTCTTTACCTCGAACTTATTGCCCCCTCCTTTTCATAAAAGTTATTTTTGAGTACAGAATGGGGGTTCTGAAGGAAGTACTGACGATGGTTGTCCAGTCACAAGAGAAGTAGCCTCCAAAAGGGTAATGCAAACTGGCGGCTGGTGTGTGTCATGGTCCATGCTAGAATTAAATGTCTGATAAGGAATTGGAAGTTGGATCTGGCTGTAGAAATGTTGCACTGAAGGTAATTTTCTTCCTTTTTAGCTCATTTGTGCTTGGAGCTGAAACAGTAGCAAGGTGTCTTTTGATGTAAATGAGCTATAGAAGCAGATGTAAATGAACTGTATAGGTTGCTTTTCCAAGGCTGTGAGCACCCACATACTACTTGTGAAGCGTTGAATTAACTAGATGGTGATGCCGAGCAGAGTTGCAGGAAGGTAATCTCACTGACTTCCTTACACAGTAGTATTGTAGCCAAGCAGCATGAGAAACTGAAAATGGTGAGGTCAAATGTATGTTTCAAGAAACATATGTATTATCCTAGATTCCACCCCTGACTGCTGAAGGGGGGGAAACATAATCTGTTAAGGCCATTTATCTCAATCAATGTTTCTTCCTTCACTCTCCGCAATTGCGGCATTCTGCATGAACAGTCCCCGTTCAGCAAATGTTTCCTCACAGCCAAATAGGAGCCTCTGCTTAATGCTCCGTATTGAGCTGATCTCCTGTTCTGTACTAATTGTTGATGTGTTTCAAGCTAGGGTAGGAAATGGGGATATGAACTAACTGCACATACAAGTGAGAGGAACGGAGAGGAGAAGGTGCCCTGGGGAGCAGTCTGGGCTGAAGCCTTTGTTGGCAGAGGCAGCACAGGCGCTGCCATGCTTTCCTGTTCTCCCTGTGGCTCAGTCCCATTGCTGCCACAGGCTTCCCTGATGGGGTGTCGTAGCAACTGTGCACTAACAGCCAGGCTGGGGGGATAGAGTGCTTGCTGTCATCAGAATGCTCGTTCCACATCGCCTTCCACTCACAAACTCTCTCTGGGTCTTTCCAGGTGCCATGCGCTATACCCTGGAGATCTGCATGCTTCACGAGAGGAGGGCACCTCCCTACCTGCTTTAAATGCTCTTTGCCAGTGCAGGGTCCCAGGTTTAAGCCCTCAGGTTTAAGCCCTCAGGAGCAAAGTGGACTGCTGAGATTTCCCACCCACTAGACCTGGGTCCAAGGTGAAATAGTATAATGCCATTATACTGGAGCTCTGCCAGAGCCTGGGCATTTCCCAGTCCAGGACTTCCTATCATTACTGGAGAGGTCCTTAGTTCTCAGAGGGGTGATTTGCAACACAGAGAGTGGTTAAGATACCTAACTGAGGGCTGGTGAAGTCAGGAGCTTGGGATGGAAGATGTGTAGGGATGCGCAGGATTAGGCTTGAATCGCCAGGGTACGTGGTGTGCATGTGTGTGTGCAAAGCAGTTCTGCAAAGGGATGTCTCTATAACCTTTTATTTAGCCCTCCTGAGAAACAGGGAAAAATTTCCAAGCTATTGGCACTGAAAGCTTCTGGAACTTGAGCTTGGCTGGCTGTGTGTGGTGTCACATGCTGGGCCACAGAGTCATAGCCTGACTTCACCTGGGTGTTCTGTTCCTTGGGCTGTGAGTATTCCAACAGGTTTTTTTTTTTCCCCTCTAGATATCTTTCTCAAAGGGAATTCCTCTGCCAAACTAGCCATCTTGTACCTTTTTTCTTATCTTTTTCTTTTTTTTGGTGGTTTTTATTTTTTTGGTTTTGTTTGTTTTTGTTATTTGGCTACTCACACACTGGATAAACAGAGTTTCAAAGAGCTTTCAAAATTCAAAAGATGGGGACATCATCCAAATTAATTTTATGAAGTGAGGTATTTCCTGGGAAAGCCTTCTGAAGGAATTTATTTTTCATTAGCGAGTCTCTCATTACAGGATTAAAAGCTAAGCTCCTTCCTCCCTCATTTCTTCCACAAATTAGGTTTTCATAATACCTTTTATGTATTTTTCTAAGTACCACAGGTCTCACCTCTTCTGGCAGAAATATAAATGTTAATAACACTCATTACTTCACACTAATCAACTGCATTCAGGAACTTTGGCTAGGAAAATCTTTGCTTGAAAAGTATAGGAGTTCCTCCTTTTTCAGTTTTTTACTATGATATACTAAGTGTAGTTGAAAATACTTAGGGACGTATAGTAGATTAATTTAATTTACTTCACTTCAAGTTAGTCTAGATCTTGCAGAATAGCCCTGTTTGGCTTTCTGAGGCCTTGCCTACCACTTCTCATACTGGTATTTTGAGAGGGAAGTGGAAACTTGGGCCTGTTAAATCTCCAGTTCTGGCAAGGATCAGGTGAACCCCAGATGCTTTGGAGATGGTCTTAATGTCAGGATCTTCCAATATGGGGCCAGTGAGGGATCCTGAAGAGCAAGAATGTGACAGATCGCCCTCACTCTGAGGGCTCAAAGTTGGCATAAAGGCATTAATCAGTAAAAAGGTTGTTTGCTTGTAGTCTGCATCTAAAAAAATGCTGCTCACTGTCTACTGTTCTTACAATTTTCTCACTTCATGAGATCATTTCACCCAGTAACAAGATTTTATAATTACTTCGTTTTAGGACTCTAGAACAAATGGAAAATAGGATACCAGTTAACCTGGACTTTCCAACAATTTTGTTAATGTGTCTGATTTTCTAAACAGGAAGAACATGGTAGTGCAAATCAACATTGATTTACACACAACTGATGCAGTAATTCCTGGGTAACATGAGAACATACAACGAAAACTAAAAAAGATGGGCCCTGGTTCTAAAATTGGAAAGTGGGTAAAGAGCTGATGGACAGAGTGAGTTGTATGGTAAGTAATGGGAAAGTTCATCAAATTCAGTCTTACTGGACTCATGCACATACCTACACGTGTGCATGTGTATGTTCAATATTAACAGTAGGAAGAAGTGAAAATGTGCTTGTTTAAGAGATGTAATTTGGAAGGAGTGTCAGGATGATGAACAGAAAGAGCTCAGTGACGTGAAAGACTATAGTAATAGAAATATCTAGTCCTATGGAGCACCGTGTGAGGTCTTCCCAGAAGAGAGAGAGAAGTTAATAATATTGTACTGAATGCAGTCTGGCAGTCAAGAATGTACAAGATGTTCAAGAAATTGAACTGGAGCAGGTTCATTTGGGGTGAATATGTTAATCATAGGATGGAAGAGACAAATTTGGGAGAGGAGACAGAGAACCTGTCTTTTTTTAAACCCATTCAAAAAGAAACAAAAGTATTAGAGAATGTTGTTGCTATTTCTGCTTATGTTATATAGGGGTAAGAACTCAGCATCACAGTAGAAAGAATAACCAGCTTTAGCTAAAGGATAATACTTGGATAAGAATGACTGGGGCTTTATTGGTCCAAGAAATTGATCACTCTGAGAATGAGGTGGCTTTTGACTTTCTGACCAGTGAGGCTCTGGCATGGCACAAGTAGGTGTAATGGGCAAAACCTGAATTATTATTAAGATAGAGTTAGTGAATACATAAAAGGGATCATATGTCAGAGTTTCCTGCAATAGCAGGTTTGTTGGAATGATGAGGATGTCCTATCAACACTGTTCCTGAGGACCTAAAACGATTAATGTATATTGCATATGTAAATGTAAATAGGTACCAGCATGGCTAACTTACAAACAAAAGTGCCTGGTAAGCAACCGTGAATTGACACAGGCTGCTGTAGCTACACATCAGAAAGTCACTAAAGGAAATGCTGTGTTCTTTGCCGAGTCCAGTAAAATCTGTTAATAAAAGACATTTATTTGTAAGTAGAGTTGGTGTGTAGAATAAAACTAGACTGGAAACTTTTCACAGAGCTGATCCCCTTCTTCCATCAAAAACAATGTAAGAAATTACTTCTTTGAGAGCTAGATGAGATTTCTAGGTGAAAGACTGGCTTTCTACTGTGTAGTTGCCTACTGGGTGATATAGGGCCCAGTTTATATGACAATCCTCCAGGCCCAGCAACAGGGCTAACAATTACTTTGATGTTTCAGTATGAAAGTGTGCTGTTGGAAACTTAACAACGTGAATTTTTATTGGTTCTTTATCAGTTGAATATTCTGAGACAAGAAACTGATGTGTTGGTCTGTGAACTTGATTTGTTGTCTCTGACTTCAATTTACAGCATACATAAGACTTTCCCTTTCGTATCAGAAAAAAAAAAAAAAAGGGTTTGGTTTTGATGGAGGGCATTTCTTTTCTTAAACATTAACTGTATATTTCAGTACCAGTTCTATTCTGTTTATCACTGTAATAAAAGTACAGTTCACTATTTCCTTGAAGTGACTGAACTTGCTGGATGAATGTTTGGTAATAGAGAACTATTTCCTTTTGTAACTCAAGTACTTAATTGCATCTAATTGGTTTCTGTTGAAAAGGAGGGTCAGATCAAAATGATAGACTACAGAGGAAAGGATGGAAAAGACAATGGTAACTGCATATTATTAATGTGTCAATAGTGTGATCAGAGGTGTCATTAGGGGCAGTACAAGAAAAAGGAGTAGGAGACTAAGAAGAGAATATCTGCGAAGTCACAGAGAGGCAATTGAGGGATTCTGGGAAAGATTACTAAGATAATTTGAAAGAAACTACCAGCAAGCAGAACCAGAGAAACAGTATTTGATGAGGCAGTGGAGACCTCAGCTAATCAGTGTCCAAAGCAGCTGATAAGAGTAGTAAAGACCTTTGAAATTAGCTGTTAGAAAGCCATTCACTTAAGAGAGCCAGCACAGTGGCCAGATCAAAAAAAAAACAACCCAAAAAACCCTCCCAAAACACTCCCCCAACACCCCCAACCCCCCCAAAAACCCCCCCCCCCCCCCCCCCCCCCAAAAAAAAACCCACCACAACAACAAAAAACACAGGAATAACAAACAAACAAACAAACAAAAAACCCCAACTAACCAGCCAAACAAAAAAAGCTCCACAGAATTAAATCAGGAATAAAACACTGAACAATGTTTAAAAATCTTGAAAACAGGCAATCCAGTCCACGAATTTGGATTAGTTTTGTGCCTTCAGGATCAAATAGTAGATGTGAATGAGTCATATTCCTAATTTAGGAGAACTAACACATTAACACTTTCACTGCAACCATTACAACCTGACCTTCATTTCTCTAGCATGACTCAGGAGTAACTGGAACAAAATTACTGTGAATGAGAACAGAATCTAACTTTTGGCGTTTTCTGAGACTTAAACTGAGATTATACCAGAATAACTCCACTGAAACCTTGTTCTGGTTTCAGAGCAGTGAATAATATTGTCTAGGGCCTACTGACTTCTTAACTGATAAATTTTTTCATTTGCTTGGTGTAAACATATTTAGCTATTATCAATGAGCAGAGTACATATGTTGGTGTAAAAATTTCTTCATTATCTGCTTTTGTCTTTCAGCCCAAATACTTATGGAATATTTAATATTGACATGCCAGAACTGTGCACAAGAGTTGTTAACAGACAGTTTATATCTCCCAAGTAAACACTACTCATATTCATCAGTGGCACAGTAATCCCCAACCACATTAGATAAGTGTAATTAACTCCAATGTAAGGTTGCTAAACAGGCCAATATACTATATGGGAGCATAAGACACCAAGACAAAACAAGTATGAACAATTTGTGCATCATCTTTCAGTGTTACAGTAGATACCTATGTGGCATGAAATAACCATAATAAAGAAAAAATTCTAAACATCTGAATGAGACCGTCAACCTTAGAGCAACACATAATTAAGATTTAAAATTAGTTTGGGACTTAATGTAGCACCAGAATTTATTTCCTTAGAAGGCAGTAAATTGAGTCTCAGAATGGACTTAGCAGTAGTGACAGGGTGGCATTGTAGTGGATAGCATTCTGAGGGGATGCTTTAGAAACACTGTAATAACAACAGCATTGTGTTTAGCTGTGTATGTGGAATTTCATCTTCTTATTTTAAAGCATCATTGGCGACCAGCTGAGGAGTCCCACATGTATCATTATACTCCACCAAATTACTGAACATCCAAAGAACTGATCTTCAGAAACCAGTCTGAGTTGGTTTTGCCAGCTAAGCTCAGTCAGCAATGCCCTTCCTGTGGAATAGGTGAGAACCCTCAAAGTTTTTCTCCAATATTAGAAAATGTTACCTGACTGGATTGCACTGTGTACACTGCCAAATAGTTGCTATCTGCCAACAGATTTTAAAGTTGTATTTTTAGGTTCTGCCTGTATTCAGAAATAGCAAATAACATACATTTTTCAAACTACACTTTATGGGGAGTAACTGCCTGCAGGCATGATTTTTTTTCTCCTTACAGCAGTATATGTTAAGAATTACCCTACTGGTATCACTTGAGGTGTTTCCTTCTGACTATCCACCATCCTGAGTAAAGAGCTATAAAAACTGAATGCTACTGCTAGCAGAGTTCACCTGTTAAATAACTGTTCCTCTGGCATGTGAAAACCAAACTTTTTTGAGTTGTCACATGAGGAAATACTTCCATTTAAAAAATACACGTGTGGAGGCTGTTAAGACTGTAAGAACCTTCCTTCAGATATTTTAATGTATGGATCCTGGGTACTATTTTTGAGAGAGCTTGACTGAATTCTGCTGTTAAAGGACAATTGTTTGCAGTGTCCGCTTTAGCTGACTGAATGTCCCTCTACCTGAGTGCTTGCTGTTGCACTGCATGTACTTTGCAGTAGACTAACACAGTGCTAGTGGAGGGCTGTCTCACCAGGGCTCAAGGCAGGCAGAATACATTCTCTTGTCCTTTTTCCCAGCCACCTCTAAAGCAAATTAATGAGAGCAAGTCTAGACCAGTTTTTAAAAAACTGCTCAGACTGGCTCTCTCCCTCTTGCTAGTGTTTCATCAGCATAATGACTAGTGGTTTATTCTCTGCAAGTAAGGCATTTGGGGATCTAAGTCTTCCATAAAATCAGGCTTAGTGAGGAGGAAAGACTCATCCAAAAGCACGTCTGTAGAAGGTGAGCTGACTGTCTGGAAAAGCAGTATTGGTTAGATGTGTCCCTTTATGTGCTTGCTACCATGGTATTACCAGAAAGTCATCTCAAACTGCTGCTGTGCTGTGATTTTCATCACTTTTTTTATAAGATGCAGCTGCAATTCTGCATTTCTTAACTCCATGCATATTTATTCTGAAGCAACTGGTCGATGAGCCAACACCCGCACTGACTATGCCAGGAGGATCAAAAGAGACTGCTGCTGTCACCAAAGCATATTCCAAGAGGGCAGTGTGACAAGCATGTAACAGCAGTCTTGAAGACCAGAGTGTTACGGCATTGTCTTCAACAAAAAAATATTTGAATTACTATTTTAATGGCAGAAAGCACTTGGAAACACAACAGATTATACTCTAAGAACCCAATGTGCTTTCTCAACTATCTGAGCCTGATACACTTGAAATAAGTATAACACTATTATTCTGATGCTCTGAGGTGCTCAGTTTCTGTGGGCTAATAGGAAGTTTAGATTTTCAACTTTGGAGAGAGGGACTCCTTAGGTGACAGTTTCAGAGCAATCTGAAATGTGAAGGGAATAAGGTAGAGATTATACAGGGCTAAAATCCTTCCAAAAAACCTTGACAACTATAGTAATTAGAGAGAAAGGAGAGAGATTTCCTTGAACAGAGGGACAATTTCTTGTCTGCCCTGGTTTAAGGAAGAGGGGGTGCTTCTTCAGGGCTCTTTAGTAATTGATGAAGCAGATTCATTCTGCAAGACACCACAAAGCCAGAAGCAAAGGTGATGCTGACTGGGCAGATTTTGGAGCTCCCAGGGTCTCTGGGTAGCAAAGGGAGGACAATGGCATTCGAAGAAAATTGGTTTTTGCATTACAGCAAGAACTATGGTGTGCTGGCTTTCTTTCCTCCAGGGTGGGAGAGGAAGGAGAATGGCTCTTTTTCTCTGACAGTGGAGAAGAACATAGAAAAGAATGTCATTATGTAGATAGGCACAAATCTTAAAGCAAATCTTGGATCTTCAGGGGGTCTCTGACTGAGTGTTAGCAAATAGGAGTGAAAGCCAGAGACAGCAGTTGTTAATTAGCTCATATGTATAGGTTTTGATATATACAGTATAACTTGCTGTTAGGAGATCAGAAGTCTGTTGTTATATCATAACTGCTGCAAGTTTTTCAGTTATGTAGACCATTTTGCACTGAATCCGTAGCCAGATGTGTTATGAAACAATGTTTTAAGATTTACTGTGTGTAGCTAAGTAGAAAATAAAAAGCCACATTTGGAACAATGGCAGCTCTTGTTGAATACTAAGAAGGGTGAAAGAGGCAATTAGGGAATTACATTCAGTTTTCTCATTCTTTCTGAAGCAAAGGTTAGAGCTGTTGCAGAGATGACTAGTGAAATTTAGAATTGCTTTTGAGTGTGGTGGTGATGTCTACCTTTACCTGAGGGATCTGGAAGGCTGTGACACTCTTGTGCATGTCATGTTGCCTGACTTGGTGACGTAAACATGTGCAGAACACAAATAATATGTACTCTTGTGACAGAAGTCTTTTCAGCTCTTCTAGGAACGATCTTGGCTCTCTTGCCTGTTTGATGTTGGCCATGTGTCAAGGCAGATGGAAGTGGCCTGTAACAGAATGCTGCAATCATCTATCCGTGTCCAAGGAAGGAGAATGCTCTGAAATGCAAGCCTTTCCCCTTGGCAATACCAGTTCACTGGTCCTAATATGACCCTGGTCATTGCACCATGGCTTTAATCAGTGATTTCTGGCCTTGTGGGAGCCCTTAAATAGACTTTGCTTGTGTCCCTGGGCACTGCAGCACTACCAGGTTAGTACAGTCTGGAGCCCCAAACAGGAGACTTGGGGAAAACTTCCCTTGAGATACGGATAGAGAATACTAAGGGGAACCTGTTTCATCGATGTCGGACAAACTGCAGAAAAAGTATCATACTATTAAGTTCCAAGTAGCTTATCCAAGCACTGTTTCCCATTGAGAAAGTTAAGATTATCAGCTTTGTTATGAAAGAATCAAGATGTTCAGCTGAAAGCAACAGCATTTACACAGATAATGGTTGGATTCTGGTCTGAGCTCTGTCTTTTTGTGTGAAGCAGCTTGAGCAGTCTAGCTCTCCCTGGCACGGTTTGCTGCAGTAGTTCCCGTGTTAACTCCGTTCCCCAACAGTCAGGGTGGGGGCATGGCAGGGGCAGAGGGTTATGACTGATCCTGGTGATTTGCAGCTACTGCAACATAAGGCTGGGGCCACAGAAGACTGGTACAATCTACTCTAAATTGTACCCTGAGACCCAGCTCCTGAGCAGTCCCAGGACAGAGAGCGAGTAAAGGGTACCCTTGTGCCCTTTACCCCCTCAGCTACGGCTGAGCAATACTTAACGCAGCTGAACGTCTGGCCCTCTCAGACAGATACAATAACTAGTCTATGAGAATGTTCATACCAATTAAATCTTATTATCAAATCATTCTGTTCCATCACTCCACTTAATTCGCCATGGTCTTTGGTATTTCAGCAATGCCACACCATGCCAAAAAAATGAAAGTATTCGTTGTGTGGTACACACCCAACAACTGCCTGTCTGCCAGCTAGAGTCAGATCAACAAATATTTCCCCTGTGCGAGAGCAGTATCTGCTGGAAAACGTAATTGCCCACTTCTGGTTTTTCAAACCAAAATGAGTTAAAGGCCATGGTCTTTTCATCTGGGCAGTCAGCTTTAATTATAGGAAAAGCCAGCTGGTTTCTCATCAGCTGTCTTGTGGGTTTTGTGTGACTCATCACAGTTTATGTTCACAACTAAAACACAGTTCCTCCAGTGTTATTTGTTAATATGGCTTTTCTGTTTACAAAAGATAAATGCAGAAAGACTGTAAAGGAGCACAAATTAACTACCAGTTAGCAGGCAGTGGCAATGGATCAGAGCTACTAGTTACAACCTTGTCTGCAGCCGGGGCCACTGACTTTATGAATGCATATTAGGTGAGGGTTTGACCTAATTTTATTTTATATAATTGAAAACATCCAGACCCAGACAGATCATCACACCCTGCTTTTAGTAAGGAAGGGCCTGATTTGGCAACTCTTGCTCTAAATGACTGGATTTTTTTTTTATCCTCCTTTCGTTTGTGCAGCTCCTGTGAGTAAGCGTGGATGAGGAGCTATATGGTCTGAGAATCCAGCTTGGAAGAGCTCATCAATAAATGGCAGCGAGAGGATCCATTAGGAATGAGTTCTCAAAACAATACAAGGGTTAGTTCCCTGATACCCACTGATGCTGAGACCAGTTATCACTGCCAGTCAGAAAGGGGCTACCCACCTACCTGTGACAAGAAATCAGTTTATTCAGTGGAAATACAATCTATTTTAATAGCAGCACCACAAATCAGTGCTATGCCATCTGAGGTGTTTGTCAGATGTGACAAGGCACTCAGCCTATTTTTGTCATGCAGCAAATCCTTTTTCCTATTCTACTTGGGGCTAAGTCCCATCCTTAGATATGACCTCACTTCTCTCTTTCACTTAGATGGAAATGTTGGGCACACTACTGAAGGCAGAATTTGGCTGTGATCTGAAGAGATGACATCTGTAATCTTCATGCAGATAGGGGACCCAAAGGACACAAACAGGTGCTGATAAACATCTAGGCTGCATAAAGGAATTTGTAAAGCCTACGTGGTGCTTGTCTGCATCTTGAAGTGCCTAAATACATTTGAAAATCTGGTTTGGAGAGACTTGTGTTTGTTCTTGCAGGAAGGCCCTACAGAGGTGGGAATAGAGTCTATTTCTCTTGAATCATCATAATAGTCATCCTCTTGCCAAAAAGCCCTGTTGATGATTTCTGTGTGCTGTACATTACATCTGGATGTGCTTCTGCCTACTCTTCCTCCATGTGAAAGCCTCTCTCTTACTAGAATCCACAGAAGAACTAATTTCAGAATTTACATTAACATGAAATAGTCTTATCACCAGTAGACTCCAAATATTCACATGAACATCTAGCTTTATTGAAAGCAATGGAAAAATATACGTTCACTTCCATTGAGCTACAATTTCATTTTCAGTTCATGTGCCTGTTCCTGGGGTACGTTAAGGCCTCTGCCGAGAGTAACTCCAAAAGTACCACCATCACTAGTATTTACTGATTTGAAAACCAGGCCTCTCCTGTCTTTTCACTTACACTGGCAGTTCTTTAGGAAGCTATTTGCCTTTGTTTCCCTTCACTATTCTTTGCTATAAGAGCCCAGAAAACTGTTTGAACCAGACTTCCCTTGCATTCTTAGCAGGAATTTGCCTTCTTGATCTTTCTCTCCAGATCAGTCATGCGGGTTCAACAAAAATCCTCTTGATTTTTTCCTTGTGTTGCAGGCCTTCTGCCATTGCAACTTAATTGAGACAGATAGGCTGTTACTGGTGTCAGAGCATGTAATCTATGGTCAAATACTCAGTATTAAACCTTTCATCTCAATTCTCTTTCTGAGACTGCCAATGTGAGATTTTCTGAAGTCCCAGGGGTGATAAGCAGCCAGCACAGCCTTACTATGCAGGTACAAATTCAAGATCTAGCTGCTTTTGCATCATTGCTAGTGTGTGAAACACAGCCTTGTACAGAGAAAGAATCAAGCTCAGTCAGGACGCAGTGTGGCTCAGACAAGTTATCCCTGTGCAGAGGCTCTTTTCCTTTCTGGGGTGTCTAAATATCTTTCCTTCTCTTCACACAAGGCTCTAGGGATCTTCTATTTGATAATAAGTTTAAGTTCAAATAATGAACCGTTTGGGGTGATTGATGGGCAATGTTGTGCATGCATCCAGAATGTCATTTCTAATCAAAAGGAAAGCAATTGTTTCCATATGTTGGCACATTTGTGATCTTGGTGTTGAGCCAGTTGTCTGGCTGTGATCAGGCAGCAGCATCTAACAGTGATGGAAGATTATACCTTGGAAGTGGGGTGCTAACTTTAGGCTGTATTCCTTAAAAGGATATAAACTCTGAACACTTATCCAGGATGTAATTTATGGTTCCAGTATGTTTTGACTTTACATAGATTAAAAAATAGCCCTTTTGTGTATGCATATATGCATAAAAATTCCTTCCTGCTCAGCCCCCCTCCCCAAAGGAATCCAGTAAAACAATAGCTGGTGCTGGTTTATGTGCTAACTTAGCTACATGGGCTATTGCCTGCTGAGGCATATAAGGAATCCCCCTCTTTTTAACCCTACTCCATAGCGGTATTTTAACAGCTAGATCTAGCTTTGTTAAATTGCTCAGCTGGAATGCAGGCTCTTTGAACAGATTTTTAGAGATGCCCTGCACCTACCAAACCCATCTGTTCGGATTTTTTGTGTGGGTTTTTTTTTTTTTTTTTGTAAAGTGTCAAACTAGTTGCATGTTGCTGCGCAAATAGATTAATATAATTTCAAACTTCAGCAATTACATTCCTCCATGCCAAGGCTCTACCAACTTGTGCTGCATCAAGGACACGTGTGTACCCTAGGGGAGTGATAAGTTAAAGGCTGCTGGAAGAGGTTATTTTTAACATATGAAGAAGCCACCAATTTAAAATATTCTGCAAGTTCCCCAGCTATCTACAGTTCCCTGAACCACCAACACTGGAGCAAAACTGCCTGATTATGATCCAGCCAATGAAGGATTGCTGCATCCTTCCTGAAGCACCCGCACCAGCAATACAACACCTGCAGTGGATGGTGTGTGTGTGTCACCCTATTTGAGAAACACATGGGCAAGGTTCTTAAAGAGACACAGACTTCCTTCTGTGTCACAGCCAGGCTAGTCCTTTTGGATAACATCAGTATGGAGTTCTAAAAAAATGCATTCTTTCACTCCCTAAATTGTAAGCAACTGTCAGGCTTTTAATTCTGCAGCCAAAAAACCTTTGGAACTGTGAGACACAGTGGGCAGAATCGTTCAAATCACTGCAGCAATGCTAATTCCTCTAGCTGAGAATAATGAACATATCAAATCGCTCTCCAACACACACATTAAATTTAGGGAAATTACTGGATTAGCATTTTAACTCTAGAAATGTTTGCAGTGATATCTTTGGAGTGTCTTGGGGATGTGTATTGACCACCCTCATGATCCCCATCATGCAGGACTTGTACATGTAAGGAGTGAAAGATAAGGATGCATGTTTCTTCCTAAGATGACTTGCAGTGTTGTGAAAGGAAAGCAGAAAGCCAAGTTTGTTTTTCTTTTTTTCAGTCATGTGCATGGGTTTTTTTAGTTATTTATTGGAAATATTAACTTATTAAGGCTCTCTACTGGGATATTTACATAATATATTAGAATGGATTTCTGATGCCTAAAATTCTACTGAGAGAAATGAACTAGTGTCTTTTTATAGAGGATTAATTTGCAAAACTAATGTGCTGAAATGTATTAGGATAGATAATGTATTCAAAAGCTAACAAAACTTACTTTGTGAGTAATTTATTAAGAAAATAGTTTTGATCTTCTGATACTGGGGAAAAAATCCTCACTACTTTTATGTGAACCACATGCACCCTCAAAATTTCAACAACAGCATTATTCACATGTGGTTTTGAGTAATTCACATGCTACCTTGTCTCTAAAGCATGGCATTTTCTGTGCAGCAAAAGCAGACTCTGATAGCAGTGTTGTACATACAGCTACATCTATGGTTGGTATGAACCAACTTACCTCTGTATTCCAATGTGGAACTAGAATTTCCATCTAATTTTATTTTTTGCTTATAAGGTCTTCCTCAGTTGCACATCAAGATTCAGTTATTAAACACTGTCATCAGGAATCAGATAGGCAATTTATAGTTCTACCAAAATAAACACTTCCTTCTTTATATAGATAAATTTCTGTTAGTTCTAAAGGTGTATTGCTCCTGCCCAGAAAGTTGTAGCTAGTTCCAGGCATGCTTCAAGCTTGTGGAGCTCCATAAACAGCTACAAATCTGTATGTGTGTGCCCTTTTGTAGGAACTTAAAAAGTTATATTTGCACCTCTAAACTGTAAGTATTACTATTGCCCTTCTGTAGCTAGTGAAACCAAGGTGTGAGCTTTTACATGGCATTGCCCAGGATTGCTCTAGAATTGCTGAGTAGAAGATGAGCAACCCAAAACTGCTAGCGCTGTACTTGAATGTAGATCTGCTTTGTCTTCAGAATCACGTTAGTAGTAGTTAACCACTTCCAGCATATTAATGATCTTCAGTGTATTTCTCAATGCTAGCCTACGCTAATCTAGCAAGCTGCTCCATGTTCATTACAACCTCATTGAGGCGATCCGTTTGTGAAAAGACTGGGAGATTAATTTCCCTTAGCGGTCTGCATGCTCATTCCCTCTTAGCCTGCAGTGCCTGGCAGCCAAGCACTTAAGCACAGACTGTCAGTTATGTTGACCTTGAGGAACTCATACTGTTGACCTCTGTTTCGGTATCTTCTCAGGGGCGTATCTTGTTTCCTCTGCTATTACTCTAACAAAGGGCTTTAGGTTATCACGCTTAAAGACTTACGTACCTGATCTGGCCTTTGCTGCTACATGGGGCCCATGGACCACTATTTCTGTATGATGGTGCATGTTACGAAAATAAATGTCCTTAAATTAGCCGGTTCTGTTGCTAGGAGAGGTCTGGCTGTAGCAGCAGAGAGCTTGATGTAGGCCAATTACGATCCTTTAATGAGTTTTTTTGAAAAAATATGCTCTTTTGAAGTTTATTATCTAATTACCTAGTTAATAATAGATAGATACCTCTCAACATATTAATGGGATATCATCATTGTCATATGTATTTTTCAACAAGAGTGGGATCTTTTAGCAGATACAGGTCTTGGTCTAGCAACAGCATAGCAATAAGTCAGCATCTGTTCATATGCTGCTAGTTGTATCATATGGATGCCAACTATAAATTTACCCTGTTTCAGCTCTGCTTCCACATTCAGGGTTTATTTGAAGGTTTTATGTCCTAGTGACTCTAACAACTTAGCTGTGTTACCTCTGTGCAAATGGAAGTGCAGTGGCCTACATTTCAACAGTGATTGGTGAGACAGCCTGACCCACTTGAAACGCTTTAAGCAGCCCTGTTTTTCAGAAACCTTTGAGCTCTTGTCCTCCAGTGGATCTGCTCTAATTCCATGTCTCAAGTTGAAAATTGAAAATTACTGGTCATTTTGGAGAATTTGTTTGATAGAGGGTATTTAAATCGTGCTTAACATTTGTTTTCTTCCTCTTGTGCTTGGATGTGTCATGGTTCAGTGTAATGGGTTAGTCTGTGTTTCATTAAATATTAACAGTGAAAATTGTTCATGTTCATTTAGAGGGCAATACAGTTGCGCTAATGGATGGAAAATTGCCTGGAAGACTGCTGATAAAGGCGTAGCGGCAGCTGGTGCTGCATCATTGATGGTGCAGTTTCTAAACTGACCTGCAGAGGGAGTGGGTAATGTGAAGAGGTAAAACGTCCATGGGAAAACAAATAGAAAGGCATAGTAAGAAATATTCATGCACCTGCCAAGTGATCTGCCAGGCCTTTTCTATCCTGCGCTTTAAAAGTGATCACACGGAAATGCTTTTCCAAAATCTGCCAGTCTGGCCTTCGTCCTGACCCCAGTAAAACACCTGCTCTGAAGCCACCTCAACAAAGCCTTGTGTGGCTATGATGTGTGGAGGCACACCTGAGTATCCAACTGCTTGTGACCACTTCCCCTTCCAGTAAATGTTGTGGTGTCACTGGTCTGGCGAGGTAACTTCAGCAGTTCAAGAAAAGCACCTATCACTTATCTTCTGTGCAGGGTGTGGCATGTTTGGGTGGGATACCTAGGATCACGTAGTACAAGTGCTCCATAACAATAATGTATTTTTCCGTTTCCACTTGCAGCTCCTAGAGCATCTGAAGGTCTTCCAGAGATTTTAGAGGAACAGGCCTCCTTTAGCCATCAGTACACAGCCAGAGATCAGTACACAGCCAGAGACTCTGCTAATGAACCCATCTGAAAAAAGGTAAGATAATGTGCATCCTGTATGATTAATAGCATCCAGGAAGGAGGAGGAGTACATTTATCCCAGAACTTCCAACTGTTTAATGTGAAGATTTGTTGTCAGATGCTTTAGAATTGCTAGCAGTTAATATTAATGACATGCTCTTTTGCATTACTTGTACGTGCTCCATTTTGTATTCATCTGTATTGTAGCACCCAGCCTTCCTGTAGTTGTGATAAACAATAACCTAATCATAAATCACATGATTTGGATTTCTAAACAGTCTGTTTATGCTCTGACTTCACTGAACCCTCCTGTCTTTGTGTGTGAAAAAGCTGGGATAAGTAAGATTAGAACAAGGGCTAGTGCATAAGGGGCTGTTTTGATACAGACCCTTAACTTTTGCCAGGCCTTGGCTCTTAGGAATTTGTAGATATGGTTATGCATTTCTTATAAATCAGCAACTCAGTATAAATAGGGGACTGATCTAAAGATTGGGACAGACTTCAGGAAGATCCAAAATGTGGGATTCAGTTGTGAAAAATATTTTGATATATGCAGCATGTGTTTGTTTCCACTTCTGTTTATTCAGGGCAAAAAAAAAATCTTGTGTGACGCTGATGAGCAAAATCATTCGGGATGCAGTCATAAATCTCCTGCCC
>NW_010108755.1:31020-63741 GCF_000699245.1 Pterocles gutturalis
GTTCAGAATTGTATCCATAGCAACCCATGTAGCAAGAAATGAAATCTGATATGAATAGTCTCATACAGAAGAGCCGTATGCAAGTCACACACTCTCTGAGGCGGAGTGGTTGTGAACCAGAGAAAATAAGATGCATTTTCTTTTACTTGTTGCTTCTTTCCAAGTATTCCTGCCATGCCCCATTTCATGAATAAAATGGGCTGACAAACCAGCTATTATTCCATTGCCTTCAGCTATTTGGACCTAGGCCAGTGGCCAGTAGAGAGGCCGAGAAACAAGCGTCAGCTTTGCCAGCACTTGAGCTAATAAATGAACTCAGCTCACAGCTGCATCTACGAGCTGCTTATGTTCCCCTGGTTAATGTCAACCTTGTTTCCCCTTCCAGTGACATGGAGCTTTTGTGTGTGCAGAGATAAAACCAGCAAGTGGTCGATAGTTCCTAAGGGAACAGAAATATTCCTGAGTGCTAGAGGGTCATGTTCACTAGAACGGCCAAAAACAGAGAAAGGAAACTCAGTGAAAAGCCGAATGACCTCACCCAGTCTCTTCCTGCAGAATTCCTAGGAGACAGTAGGCTCTGAAAATCACTTATCAAAACCAGACGTCAGAGAAATAGCCAAGGCATACCCCAGAATTCCTGTGAGAGGACACAAAAGTTCAGGCATTTCTCAGACAACTGAAGTGGATGTTGGCTGTCCTGCTGGGGAGGAGCCCCTACATCCTACAATGAAATGGCCTTCAATAGATGCCGGGGGGGTTACCTCCTGTACATAAAAACACACAGATGGTGATACGAACATCAGCAACTGAAACAAAAAGAGCCTGGAGTCGCTGGCAGGCCGGTCCATTTGCTTATTCTAATATCAATAACACCAAACACAAGCTGACACCAGTGAATTGTTGGAGGGAACACAATACTACTTTGACATACTAACAGCTGCACCATGCTTTGATGTCTCTAGAAAACTATATGTTTATCAGAACTTTTTTTTAATGGTGAAGTATCACTGCCTTCCCTGGAGTGTCAGCCTCTTGATTCTTTCTATACATTCTGCAAGATGCTTTTTAAGTCAGTTAACACTTTCAGAGCTGCTGGTTAGAAGTCACTGTGATTCATTAAAAGGTGCTTCATTTTTCAAACCAGTTACGCTTTTCCTTTTATTTTTTTGCTGGTTGCTAGGTGTTTTACATAAATGGTTTTTATTTACACCTTCTCTTTGGACGCTGCAGTGTGAAATGTAATTTTGCAGGCCATGTGGTGTCAGCTTGTGATAAATGGAAGCCATTGTTGCTTCCGTAGGAAACAATGAAAGCCAAAAAGGACAATTTGCTGCAGTCCCCAGGAATGCAAAAATAATATGTCACTGCTCTCTACAACTAATGAAGACAAACCCTGGGAGTAAGCCCTTTTGAGGGAGAAGAGAATGCTTTTGCATAAGATTTAAGTCTATAATTTTTTTCATATTAGAGCGCATTAGACAAGAAAACAGCTAATTTACTCTAGGTTTTTCCTCCATACTGAAAGAAAACAATTGTTCAAGAGACTGAAGGACAAATTTTATTAAGAATATTTCTCCAGTATTTTTCTCTCTACTTCTCACTGGTATTCCTAACAGATTTTCCCCTGCATTCTTGTGTCAGAGAGGCTCAACGTTTCAACTCAAAAATTTAACTTGCAGCTTTTCATAAAACAGAAAGGAGCAAGTTATTACCTGCAGTGCTCAAACTGGCCCTTTTACATGCTGGAGGAGCTCATGTGTGCACTTCACTGAAGTGAGAGTAATGAAAAATCAACGATCAGCTTTCTACTTCAAGAAAGACATAATTGTCCTAACTATATATAATCCTACTAGACTTACATGTTTTATAAGTTTTTTTTTTGCTCAAAGATGGGTAGCAAAATGGGAGAATAATCCTTGAACATTTTGGGGAAAGTTATTTGAGATAGTGTTTACTTAGTGCTTTAGATCCTGCGTTATCACAAAAATGAAAAAACACCCCTATACAACATGCTGTGATAATTCTTCATTTTTCTTCAGTTGATAAAAAAAATATATGAAACTGCTCTAATTTAGCCTTCTGTTGTACAAACTCAGTTTCCATTGGCATCAATGAAAACTGCACTGGTTTACCAGCTGTACCTCTTTGGTTTCTACCATCATTGCCATATTAATAATAAATTGGCACTCGTAGATTATAGATTATATACCAAAATTATCAGATTTGTATCTATTGTAATATAGTGGGGATTTTCCTGATCCTGTGCATTACAACTTTTAATTTATTGTAATAAGCTTCAACCTTTTAAAGTAACTTGACAAAGTACGGGGAGTGGGAGTAGGAGAAAGGGTAAAATCAGTAAGAACTGAAACAGTCTGAACAGACACCAACACAGATATTAGGCATAAAGAGCCAAACCTGAAACTATTTACAGCCTTTTGGGACATCTAGTACATTCTACATAAACTTATAATGTCAGACCTCGGAGGCCAGCACAGTAAAATATGAATACTTCCGTGAAGCTATCAGATACTCTCTTTATGTTCAGTTCTTCCTGCAGTCACAGAGAATGCAGTTAGGATATTCCAGGCACTTGGTTAAACAACTTAGTAGCTAAAGGGGAAGACAGCTCCGCATCCCTGGCACTCTTGCATACTTTCTCTGGATGGATTTTTTTCATATGAAGGAGCAGAAGACCGGTGTTATATTTAGTGGGATATTTATATAACATGTACGCAGATCCCAAAACCATGTTAATTTACTGTTAAGTTTTGCAAAGTACAATTTTAGACAAGATGTCTTAAAAGAACAAAATGCCAAAATGAAAATGAATGGAAGACTGAGTTAACATGATAGAGAGGATGTTGCCATTGCATCTACTGCAATACCTAGAACGTCTTCACTAACCAGTTTTCATTTGATCCCTTCAGAAGCACCTGAACTTTGAGCCTGGACTGTCTTATTTGTAGTCCTGTGCAAGTAGCATGTAGTGCACATCAACTGTGTTTTCCAAAGTAATATTATATGAATATTTTTCTCTCCCATCAGGAGTTTCTTGGAGCCTCTGTCAATGCCAGCTTACCTTCCTGCATAAATTAATTCTGTATTCTCCAAGTAGAGCAAATGTCATTAGAAGCTGGGGTATTACTCTTTTAAATAATGAAGAAATGTCTGTTACAGGATAAGAAGGCATGTATATGACAAATTAAATCACAAAACTTATTGCCACAAGACAACCATTAGGCATGTCTATTATTCAGTTGTACTAAGGCAGTATAATGATGCTCATTAAACTCAAAGGAAAGCCAGTGTCACTTGAAAAAAAAGTTGGACTATTAACCCCTGTCATCAAAGGAGGAGTCTGAGGGAACTTGCTTTCTTGAATTTAAAAATGATCTAAAGAATCAACAGGTGCCATGGACAAGCTCAGAGTTAACTTTCTTTCATTATGATGAAAATAATTTAAAAATTAATAATAACTGTTATTATTGTTGATATTCCACAGGCTGCCTAAATTTATACTGGTGTGACTGGTTTCTTCTACTCATGAATAACATTGCTACTCATGGATGACATGTTTCCAGGCTCTGATTCATATTTCCTAAAAGCGTTACCTGTTGCGTAGTTTATTTCATACACAGTTTAATTCTTACATTAATCAGATTATAAATACATAGTCCAATCCCTATCCTGCTCTGTACCGCACCATTATACCTGTACTTTAATCTTTTTAATGACTTCTCCTCTATATTGGATCTACTTTTTGAAGATATTTAATTTGTTCTGAGCTTCTCTGGTGAATTCACAGTAACTGTACCGGCTGTTTGATTGTGTCTCTCTGCTGTGCACTCTGGAAAATCTGTTATCCAAGTGTATTTATCTTCTCTGCTTTCTAAGCTTGGTACTTTAACAGATTTGTTGTTTCATTGGTGACCCTTTGTATTGTCATTGAGCATTAGTGAAAGCTTTTCATTAGTCATTGTACATAGGGAGAAATCACAGTTGTATTCAATTTGAACTTGTTACAAAACAGATTTCTATATTCTGAAGATAGTTTTCTATCAGTTACATCATCAAATGATATAACAGAGAACCTTCCTCTTATAGAAGGAAAAAAATCTGGGATAAATCTTCCTCATCCTTTCTTGTTCCAATTTTCTCTTCAGATATACACAACTTAGGCTGAACCCCTGTATTCTGTGGTGCCCAGAACCGCTGGTTGTCATATGGGGCTTCATTGTGCCAAGTGCTGTACAGTGGAACAGAGGAGTTTACTGCTCTTAAGGTGGTCAAGCTGCTAGGTTTGACAGAAGGCTACATAGAAGTTGGCCACAAACCAAGGTATTTGCTCCCTGTGCATCCCCAGTGAACTGTTTGTTCCTCAAGCCTCGGAAGAAGTCTTCATGGGTTGTTTCCATGAGGCAAATTTCAGTACAGAAGGAAGCTGAAAGGGAATAATTTTGGAAGAGCTCTAGCAGAATGCTCCTAAGCCTTCTCTCACTGATTTTGGCATGACCATGGGCTATTATTAGGAAATAAATGCAATGTGGAAGAGATAGATCTTATTTTATCTCTTTCTTTAAAATCAGAGATTTTGTGAGTCAGAGACTAAAAATATATGGTAAAATCTTTGAAATGCACTGACATTTTAGGACTTGTTGTAGTGGATACGAAAGCCAGAATTTCCCAGTATTGCTGTCCAGAATGTGCACTTTAGTCTTCATAATGTTTACTGACTTTTTTGTGACATTTGGATGCATTGTTAGAAGCACTGTCATGAAGAATTTCTTTAGAAGCTGTGCTACCCGGTATGTCTGGGTCATTGATCTGTGAGCTAAAAAATCCTTCAAGGCAACAGCGAGAGGATAAAAGCAGTTATGTACTCACAGGTCACCAACCCAACCAGCAATTGCTCATGCTGGCATGGTGAGGAGATGCAGCTTATCCCCCTATACCAAAAAAAGAAGGCTTCTACCACGGGGTGAGAGACTTCATTCACAGGAGAGTTTAGGCAGTGTCCCCGCTGCTATTCTCCCTGGGGTGTGAGTGGAGTTTGCGCTTGTCTTGTGCCGCTTTCCTGAGATAAAATGAAGGAAGAAGTGAGCAAGTGTTGGCCTGGCACTCAGTTTCACTCTGCCGTGCTGTCTAGTCTTTCATTTGCCAGGCCTGTAATGTTACCTCTGTGTCTGAATGTTTGTGTGTCTGCCTAGGTCTGGAGAATTGTAGCCATCTAAATCAGGCATAAATGTTGGGCAATGTTAAAAAAAATTGTGAGATAAAGGACAATTGGTGGCTGCACTTGTTGCTTCTGCCCTCTGCTCTTCCTGACCATCCTCTGCAGTGAAATTCATTGTGGAGAGAAGCTTAAAATACAGCTGGTCCAGCTGCGATCTCAATTGCTCAGCCTTTACAAGCTAGACAGATTTGTGCTGTCCTTTGCTGGTGATGTGGATCTTATTAGCAGAGTAACTGTACAGAACGTGTAGCGTAGTGCCTCATCTTTCAACCCAAGAGAATTTTCCTTTGTAAGGGATGCACTAGCAGCCTTTGTAATCCTGCTATAGAAGCATTCTTGCACTAATACAGACTACCTGCCAGCAGTAAGAAGCTCTTTGTCCTGGTTTAAGTGATGGAAAGCAGCAGAATATTGCAGTGAACTCAGCCTACAACTGGTACAGTCCAGCATAAAATGGCAAAGCTTATGGCTGAGGCTTCTTACAGTTCCTGGCTGTGTTGTTTGCTCCATAACACACTCTTCCTTCCCAGGCAGTGAGAAGCTCTTGTCAATAAGTTGTCAGTGTTTTTCTCCACAGTATTTCTGAATATATAAATATAAGAGGAGCTTCAGGAGAGATGGATTTTTTTCTATATTCCTAGAGATATGGTTCAGGATGGTGGGTAAGAATTAGGTAGTTAGATGTGTGTCCATGTTGTGAGGAACTCCTGTAGCAGCTCTGCTGCCCTGTGTGTCTGGGTCATTGGTCTGTGAGTTACCAACCTGTCTGCACACCTGGATGGCCAGAGGTTTGTTAAGTTGGACGTTCTTGAAAAGAAACATGGAAGAGGATGCCACAGTTGTGCAGAAAATCCCATTCTAGTTAAGTTGAAGGCAGCGTTATTCAAGACTTCTGCATTTGCACTGTGGATAAAGACAGTGCATGATTAGCCGTGTTATTGTCTCTACAGCACTGATTGAACAGAACTTGTGAGATTTAATCTGTGTGGTTGGGCTAGTGAATTTCCGATACCTCTTACAATTAATCAACAGTTGTAATTGACAGATTAGTCTGTCACTGATCAGCCTAAAATGTTGTGTCGCACTCAGCTGACTGGTGCTTCATGAGGATGCGCCTGCTTCTGTTCCAGTGGCGAGTTCATAAATTCTTTCCTTCCATAATCTGAATGCCAAAATACTGACATACATGATATTATGGCTTATTACCAGACTCCACAGCCAGTCACCAGTTGGTAATGGTGTCCTGTCCTGCCCTAGGCTTTGGGTCACAAACCTGCAGCACTGAGTCTGTGTTTACAAGGTGGGCTGGCTGCTTCTTGCTAGTGGTAGAGCTTCACCTCTCTTCTACGTGTGGCTACTTGTGAAGAGCAGTGAAGCAGCCTGAGATGGCAGTATTCAAGCGTTATATCGTGCTGTCATTTTACATGCCAGTTTAAGCAGTAATGCCCTCATATTTCTGTGACATGTGGCATTATCTGTGTGCATTGTGGCAGTGGGTGGTCAGCATGTTTAACAAAGCAGCAGCTATTGGTAGGAACAGCATCCACTTTAGAATCAAAATAACTTGTAATGTACTATTGCATCTTTTCCAGTCAATCTTTAGTTATTGGGTGGGGTTGAAGTCAGTAGAAACGCTGCCATAGGCTTTAGTGGTAGTCAGATCCTGTCCCGTAATGGCACTTTATGTCCCAGTTGTCTCAGAGGACTGTGGCTTTCATCTAGTCGCAAGTTAATGAAATTGCAAAGTCAGTTGGTTCCAGCCTAACAAAAGGAATGGAGCCTCAGTTTAATACGCATTTCCCATTTGTAGTAAGTAGTGGGAGCAGGACAAAACTGCAATCTTTGAAAAAGGACACAGCCCTGTCGTTGCGTTTCTTTGGCACAAATCAATGGGGATTAAGCTGTGACCCATGGAAGTTCCTACTAGAACTCTTCTATGAATACAACTGCTGTCGCTGCACATGGGAGGGGAAACGGTTTGTGCAACCACCGAGTGTCTGTGAAACCCTGCAGTTCTAACCATGGGTGAAGTTGGGGAATATGTGATATGAAGTGAATAAATACTGAATGTAATGGCTAATGAACATAATACGGCCAAACTGTGTAAAGTTTACTCTAGGAAATCATCCTGTTGAGCAAGTGCTGGTGTCCTGATCACTGTCCTGACCAAGATTTTATTTAAATTTAACAGTACCTAAAGAGAGATTTACTGGGAGCTCTATGGGTGGTCTGGAACCCATAAGAAAAGTGTCTCATTACCTTCATTTCCAAATCTGCCAAAATTCCAGCAAGCTCCCTTCTGCCCTCTGCAAAGTGATCATAATACACACAAAGGCCCAGAAAATGTCTCTTGGAATCAAAGCTGCTCTCCATGATAAACAATGGATATTGATTTGAACTGAAGTCATTTGGCTTGAGAGCTATGATGCAACAACTGCTGCTAGTGGAGAGGCTTTGCTTGACATTGTTTTGCGTCATGTTCAGGAGTCTTATCACATAGACAGCTAAATTACCTTCAGATGTTCATTTGTTCATTGTCTGGGTTTCTTGCATTACTGCAATGAGTTCTACCACATGGAAGGAAATCTAATCAACAAAAATTAAGGCCCCCTTCCTGTGACATTGCTACATGTTGGTACAATGCATGCTGACGAGGGTAGTTCACAGTAATGTAGTGGGGGTATAAGCTTTGTTCAATTTGGAAAAAAAAAAAACAAAAAAAACCAACAAAACAAACCACAACTTCTGGACTCTTTCATTGTGAACTTGTAGACTTGTTCATTTTTTAGCCTAAGCATCAAAATGGTTCCAGCCATGCAAATTTACAGAAAAATAATTTGGTTTAAATAATTAATAGTGAATGATTTTATAGTGCTTTTTGCATATTTGGAATGCTTTACAGAGCTCTAAACCATTTTCATCTAGCAATTGCTGTTCCTGTCACTGGAATGGGTCAATACACTGTGTCTTTACATGATTTATATTAACCTTACATATTAACACTGCAAAGGCAAGATACCTTGACAATATCATCATGACCTGTATCTCTAGGCTGAGTGATTACTCAGACCATTGGAAGCGAATGGATTTGGAAGCTTTAGTTCTCCGTAACGGAAATAGCAGGAAGAATTTGCTAGAACTGAATGATGGGCATCTGGCTTGAGGCATTCAGCTAGGACTTGGAAGACTGGGGTTTTATTCCTAGCTCTGAGCTCCTCCATCCACGTAGTGACTGTGAGCCAATAATTTTTTATGAGCATCAGCACTTCCTCTGTAAAGATGCTTTCCTACTGCAGGAATCCTGAAAGCTTATTGTGAATTTAAGGTACCAAGGCACTATGATAATGGGGGCAATATTACTAGTTCGACGGTGCCACTGTGCCAGCCATGCCTAGCTTTAATTAGCTGTACTCCAAATGTGGTAAAATGCTAAATGGAGCCAAAACCCAGCTCTGAGGAAGTGTCTCTGGATATTCTAAAACTCATCTAAAATACTGCCTCCTGATCTCCTAGGTTACAGAGCTTATGTCACTAATTGGTCAATGAGTCTGCAGCACCAAGGATGACGTGGATGAGACTAGAGTATAGCAATTAAAGCTTACGAGATCTTGTAGAGAATTCAGTGAGAAGGGACAGTTGGGTGTGTATACAGAGGATTTAATAAAGGTTTAATAAAGATTCCTGTGTTTGTTCACACAGACCTATTATTTAGCAAGTTACTCTGAAGAGGAGGCTCAGGCTGCAGGATTGCTGTCAGGACTGTATTTGGTAAATCATGTATTTTCTGTGACTTGAATCATTGGTGAAAAATCTTTTGGAGAAGCCAAATTTGTTTCTTTTGTGCACACCTCACGTACACGTGCCTGCACCTTTACATGCTGCAGAATTCATCCTTTGAGTAGAGCAGCTATTTGCCATATATCCCATGAATTGCTTTGATGCTTTCTTGGTAGCAGGTTAAACTAGTGAGTCAGCTAACAGCTTGAAAAATAGTTTAATCTTATTACCGCATAAAAGGCATAATCTTTTTTGTTTTTCTTTCAATAATGCTGGCTGGTGCACTATTCACAGATGTTAAGAAGTATGTTTGTAAGCAGTCTGTCTAATCTGAAAAAAGCGTGGATCCACAACAGATAAATGAGATTTTTTTAACTGCAATGAGATTTTGCAGTCTCTATCACTGGGACTTCCAATTCACTTCATCTGTGCCTCGTTTTACTACCATTTTTACAAACCATCAGACAGATGGGGATAGTTTACCAAAATGTTTGGATATGATTTTTCCTTGTGTGCTTAACCTGTAGCAAAGATCTGGACCAGAAGAAGCATGTACCAACAAAACAATGCATTGTTCTACCTATGTGAGACAATACACTCAGAAAGAGAACAGCAGCCCCCTTACTACTTCAAAAAGGAAATGTGTAAGAGTCAGATTTGGCTAATGGGAACTCATTAATAAAGCTGGCCTAAGTGCTGGGGTATGGGAAGAATCTTTGTTGTGAGAAGCCCTTTGCATTTAGAGTTGTGGCCTTGCAGTGCTGCTTGTTGCCTGTGGAGAAACAAGTTTGCGACTTAATTATTCCATTGAGTCCATAGTAAAACTCTCTTTAGTACCTATGACTGTTTCAGTCTTGCTGTGGGAACGCAGAATTTGGCTGCTCTCCAGTGCTCCTGCACCTCTTGTTCAGTGTGACCTTCAATGGAGAAACCATCAAAGTTAGATTGTTCCATTGAACAAAGCCCTGTTCCCATGGTGTGCCACAGGATGGTCAGCCACTTCACTGACCTCGCTTCCTCCACCTTCCTAATGGCTTTATAAACATAACCCAACAACAGGGACAGACTGTGGCAGAACAGCTCAATCTTGCTGGTTTAATCACCACCACATTCCATAGTACTCTGCTGAAACAAGGGCATGCAGATAATGGGTATTTTATTTCAGAACTTTGTGCATATTGAGCAATATATTTCCCTACTTATGTGTCAGAGCCTGAAAGGACTATCCATTTTTAATGAGCTATACCATGCATAGCTAATGTAGAAACTTAATTTTAGATACAGATTTTGGTTTTATGCGTTAGGGAACTGTGTAAATCTCTGCTGTGAGTTAGGATGACACAAGAAGTGCGTTGTTCAGTGGTGGCTCAAAGACTCAGGCACAGGTAAAGGTGGTCGTCCTGATGCCTGAATCCCAGCTGATAGATATTTTGTAAAGTATGAGCTGCTACATTAACAAAATAACAGTCTGTTCCAGTTGTCCCATTCCAGAGCCTCTTAAAGGCTCAGTTCCCTGCAGGCAGGGATTAAAAATAAATAATCTGAAACTGGTACTAGCTCAGCTGATAAGCAAAGGAGCAGGGTACTCAGGTTGAACTGGAGAGCCACCCTATTGCATTGACAACAGTATCTAGTATCTAGATTAGTTTGTTCTAGCCCTGCTGTGGGTGCCTGGCTGTACTTACTGAGGACCGGGTTCTAAAGATTCTACCCAAGGGTGAACTCCACAGTACAGCTGCTGTATTGAAGTGAGGTGCTTCTCTAGTTAGAGATACAACCTATTCGGCCAAGCCTGCAAGCCAGCTGATCTTAATGTTCTGGTGGTACATGATGATTTGTGTCTGGCATGATGACATTACTGTCACTGCATCTCAGAACATTCTAGGGCCCAAATATAAGAGGTCAGGCTCTCAGTCAAGCCAGACCAAGATACAAATGCAATATGATTAATTTTTCCCAGCTTTGTATTCTGTTGTATCACACTTTTTTACCTGTTTTCCTCACCACAAAATTACAGTTCCTCAGTTCTCCTTCCATGCTCTGGACTGCTAGTTTGGGGTGCAGTGTAGATTTTTTTCTTGTTTCTCATGATTCTATCTTGGCTTTATTTTTTACATTATTTTTCAGCGGTCAAGGACAGTTGTAAAGTACTACACTTATGCTGATTGCAAGTGGCAGAGCAATACCACCAAGGCCTTTGTGCCCCAGGAAATCACTGAGGCCCTTTATGGCTGGCAAATCTATTCGTCTGGAATCACCTTTTTGTAATGTTCTCCTTCCCCTGACAGTTGTTTATTCATGCATCAACAGTGAGGAGCAATTGAAGGTGAACTTACTCTTGCACTTGTAGCATATTAAAATTGAAGAGCTGTGCTTCCAAGAATTGCACTCTCCTCCCTCAAACCAAAAAGAAAAGAAAGACCTGAGCAAAGTGCAGCAGGAGATATGATATGAAGCTCATTCAACTCACGTAATTAAATACAGAGATTCACAAGATCAAAGGGCACCTGGGTAAATTAAAAGAAAAGCCTGCATGGAATGGATCCATCTCTTGAGCAGCTACATATGGATTAGAATGATGTGAAGCATCAATCAAAGCAAAGACGAATACAGCTGGGAATGAACCATTGGTCAGAGTGCACTTCTGGTTTCAATTCAACAAAGGGTAAAACCTGTGATACAGACTTACATCAGTGAAATGGGGTGGTAGCTTTCTTAGACCTTAAGCAAAATGACTGTCAAAGTCATTGAGATTGAGAGTCTTTCCATTAGCATTAAATGATGCTGGATTGGGGTGAGGTTGTGTCCACAAGATGTATGTCACCATCTCAGCTGGATGGGAGGACTACAAGACGCTTGTGGTACAGTGCAGCAGGGAGGTAGGACAGGGAACTGAACATTGTGGGTACATGGGCAAGTACAGGCAGTGACGAATGAGAAACTTTCCGCAGCATTGAAACAAATCAAAGCAAGTAGGGAGAGTGAAATGTGCAGAAAAGGACAGCACATTCCTGGGAGCGTTATAGCAAAGACACTGAGACAAACTCAAACCTGAAATAAGTGGGAGTGACTCACATGGACGGAAGTGGGAGCTGACGCTGTTCAGACTTGTGCAGAGGCTGGTCCAGTTTAGCATGAATTATTTTCCAGGGCATGGTTGACAACATCTCTACTTGCCCAAGGAGAATTTCTTGTCACAAGAAACCTCTTGTTCCAGTTCTTGAGATTTCTCACAATGCCAGCGGAGTTCAAGGCACTTCAGCATCTGTAAGGCACTGCTCTTCAGCGTCAAGGAGATAAGGATCTGAGGCCAATAAGCAGAGTTTAGAGGAACAACACATACTTGACTTTGTAATCGTAAATTATCCCATATCCTTCCTTCAACACAAGTTGCCAGACCATCCAGATACATCTGCAGGGTAAACACATGTCCATAATAATTGAGCACTTATGCCCTGCTTTGTTAAACCCTCTACTAGTTGAAAAGTCAGTGGGGGCAAGTAATAGATCCTGGAGCCAAGCAAGATGATTGTGTACTCATTTACATTTCAGTGTCCACATTGGTCTTCCAGTTCACAGCTCTTTTATGGCAGTGTTGATGACATCTGGGCACTAGGAACAGTGACGGATCTGAAGGTGTATGTCTGTGCTAAGCTCTTTCTGTGGCAATTAAAAATCACAGCGCTTTGAATTATGTGGGACCCTTGAAAACCTTATCTTCAGAGCTGTGAAGCTTCAGAGGCGCTGAGCACTGACAGCCTTGCTGCTTTGCCCCGTTCTCCAATCTCCACATACTTAATCCATTTTGCTGCCTTAAAGTCAGTAGAGTGAAATGTGTGTGTGCAGTGGTCCCAGTGGTGCAGCCTCTGGTGCCACATAAAAGGAACATCTGTCTTGGTTGTAGAAGCAGTATGAGCGGTTAAATGACAGGTCTGTGCTGAATATCAGTCTTCATTAGTAATGAGCAGCGATTCCCATGAAAGGAGTGGGAATATTAAGATTGGCAAAACTTTATGAAATTGAGATAAGTTGCTTACTAGGGCTTCCTGGTAATTTTAGGCAAATTAATTTTCAACATTTGGCTAGGCCTTTACCAGTCTCAAAGGAGTTGTATGTTCATACCAACATCCATAACCTTCAAAGCCTATAGACCAGTGTTACTAGTTCTGGTGAGTAAGGGGTCACTTCATTATGGAAAAATGCTGCAGAACTTGCGAGCAACTGTGCGCTGCTGTGGTACTCTCTCTGGAAGGCTGCGCAGAAGTGCTGCAGAGCCATAACATGCAAATACAGTATTTCTAGATGATGACAGGACATCTTACTGAAATTATTTTGGAGGGACTAAGAGGGATTTGGGAGGCTACAAATAGTCAGGAAAGGGATGGAGGGAACATGGTGTGGAGATCTGTTAACCATTTCCTTAGTGTTTGGTGCATGACCATGATAGTGTGATTTGTTGTACCTGAACCAAAGTGGAGCGTATAAGATCTCAGAACTGTGTATTCCTGGACAGCAATGTATGGGGCTAGAAAGAGTCAGAGATCCAGATTCACAGAGGAGATTCACATTGCTTGAGCCCACTCACTGTTCCACCTTTAAATCATGAGCAAAAGGCATGCTTTAAATTGCTAGGCCATTTTTCCACCAACGTTGCTGTTTCGTAGAATAACCATGGTCTTTTGCTTAGCTGGCTGCTCATGGGCTAAATATAATTTATGCTCATTTCTTTCTCTTCTGACTATGAGAATAACTCAGTCTTCTCTATTAGACAACTTGTGGATATTAATTGCAGGTTTATTAGCTTGCTCAGAAGTGTTCATTGTTTGCACAGCTGAACTGTGTATCTCAGGAGAAGATAAATAAATGTTCATGTCCTAGGAAATGTCAGTGACAGACTTTCAGGCTTAGCAATCAATTTACGTTGGTTCTTTTCAGAGGAGGGAAAGCAGGACATTTGGTTTTGGTTAAGGAAAATCCATTCTAGCATCACTGGAGGTGGGCAAAAGAGCAGTTTGATGTGAGAGCCACGGGGCCTGGCTTTGAGCAGCGGAAAAATACGCAAAAGATCTTGACATGGCTAAACATTTCCTAAACAGAGCTGCAGGAGAGGACAGCATCTGGTGGAATTAATTGCCTGATATTATTGAGGTGATGGCTGAGTGTGAATGGCTGCAGCAGAGCAGAGACCAGAAGGGTGGGAACAGGTTTTGCTTTTTCACCAAAAAATGTAACTGGTAAAGCATCTCAGAAAAATTCAAAAGAAAGAAAAGACACATGCACAGGCTACCTTAAGTCATTGGTATTTCCCAAAAAGCTTCAGTTGCTAAGAAAGCATATTATAGAAAGTTCAGGTGGCTGTGCTAATAAAAGATACACATACATTGTCTGGGGCTTCCAATCTCTTTTTTTAGTAGTTTGTAAATGTCAAATTTGAACCCTTCATACGTAAAGTATCTTGCCCTGGGTGAGGCTCAAGTTGAACTTGGTTTTGCTGTGGTTTTTTTAACTTTTGACTAAAGCACTTCAGCTCTTTCTCACAACAAAGTGTGTCCTATATTATATGATTTTTTTATAGATTGCTTAAACTTTATTGACTTGCTGGTTAGGAAGGTAGTTACCGCAGATGTGTGGTTTGCCACTTCTGTGAAAGGAGCCCAAATTTAGTCATTATGAAACCTCAGAAAATCTGTAACACCATCCACTAGGGAGAGATTTGCTAGAGTTTGTCAGATAAAGTCAGGGAAGAGTCTGTTGGCACTGAGCATGTTCTGCTACAGGCCCGGCTCTGAACAGACTGTCCTGGCAATTCTTCCTCCTACTGATGGGCAAAAGTTGTGAGTTATGAAGTGCAGGGAAACACCATTTCCTGTCCTCTCACTGATTCCCCGGCTGCAACACCGGCCGCAGGAAGTGAAAAGAGAAAGCCGACTGACCTTAGTTGGGAGGTGGAAATAAGGAGGGAGGGAGACCTAATCAGAGAAGTAGGTAAGGGACTAAGATGTGGTACAGATGGGCGCAGAGCTGAGGTTTAGGACCAGTGCTGGTTTTCTAGGAGGAATAAAATCTGGAGCCAAAGGTGAGCAGATGGAAGAATCTGGGACTGGGACAGAGAAAGGCAGGAGAGGAATTAGGTTGATGAAAACCTAGGGAAGGACCATCTGAAAACCAGTGAAATGTTCTCCCCACAGAACTGTGTGTTCCTGAATCTTGGTGCTGCTGTGCTGTCAGGAAGTACCTGTGAAGCCCCCAGCGGTGGGTAACTCCTCCTGCCCAAGGCTCAGCCAGAAGGCAATGCATAGCCGTGTTCCAGTGCTGCAGTTGTTGCTGATGAAAGCTTTTCCTGGGATACCACTGAGCATCGTGCCTGTGAGTACTAACAACTGCCATTGATTCACTGATGTAGAGGAGGCACTGGGATACGTGTTGTCCTGGATACTGTTCCAGGTTTGGATGGTGTGTGATGAAACAGGCCTTGGATGACTCACTGAGAGAAAGCTGTGAGACTGCTTGAGCACTGAGCAAGGGAATGGCCTGATCCACCGGTGACAGGCAGCTTGAAAGCCAAGCTGAGGCTGCATGGACATTTTCTAACCGGCTGCTGCTGCACAGGCTGTTCTTGGGTATCTGATGTTCACAATGGGCAGCAAGTAGCCAGGCAAGGCAGTTAGAAGGGCAAGGCAGTCTGACTCTGTTAGAGATGGGGGGAGACAGACCTCTTAGTGATATATCAGGGCAAGGGTGAGGGCTGGCAGGGTGGCATTTAGTAGATCAGTATGAATGAAAATGAGAGGTTTCATGGAGCCTGAGTCTGACTAGATAAAGAGGTAGAGATTGGAAGCCAAAATTTGGGGATTGACTGTGAGGGCTAGGAAGCAGCAGGGTATCTGAGTTGTGAGCAGCAGGAAAAGGAAAAAAAAAAAACAGCAAAGAAATGAGAAATGCAGTGCTAAGAGCAGAAAGGCAGACATCAAGTAACATGTAGAAAAATTAGGAGAAAATGGAGTATCTACTTGTTGCTATTGGGGACAGCTTTTCCTGTAGACAGAAAGAAGGCGGGGACCCATTGGAAAAAATAGTGTTATAGTTCATAACACAAAGAAGGATGAATTAAAATTGTGCAAGCAGCTCTTAATCTGCAGAGGTGGGAGAGGATGCTGGAAAGTTAAATTGAAGCCAGAGGAGTGGTTTCATATTTTTTGTTTGTTCTGAGGGGTTTTTTTTTTGTTTTCAACTAGGAGGGTAAGTAATTACTACAGCAATGTAATAGGGTACATAATGAATGAATAATGAATTGACTTCCCCTTGGAACCTCTGAGTCTCCTAGGAAAATAAACCTAACCAAGATGTAATACAGTTTGCCCAGAATTTATTGTCGGTGAATAAAATTATGATGGGGGACACTGTGGCCTGTGTAACAGGGGCGTTCATGCAATTATTCTTAGTTGTGAAGTCTGTTCCTTAAATTCTGGCATTTCTACAAGTGTTGTGCTTGACCCCAGCTTCAATGCTGTTCCTTTTAGTGTGCACGTAGAACTGCAGAAAGGAGCAGAAAAGTTTTTACTGATGTGGTGGCAGCTGAGTCAGTTGTACTGACTCCTATCTGCTGCACAGGCGTGGCCTGGCAGTGTGAGCATCCCAGGAGAAAGCCAGAGGAGGGGTCATTTGGGTGGGGCCCAAATCTTTCCTGGAGTTCCAGGGTCTACAGGGACCAGATTATGCTAGAACATGCTTTTGGCTCTGTGCCTGCTTGGTCCCATTTCCAGCCTTCCCTGTGTGAATCAGCTGCTAAGAGGAAGCTGATCCTGACTTTCAGGCATATGCTTGTTCCTCGTGACAAGGAAGTTCTCCTGCAGCCCAGAAATGATGTGACAAAGGAACGGGGCACAGAACGGGAAAGGCTGGTGGAAGAGAAGGAGATCTCAGTTTCTTCCAAACATGAGCATGATATTGGAGTCTTGAAATATGCCTGGATCAATGAAAAAATTTAAAAATAACTTGGGAAACCACTGGAAAATCTACTGCAGAGGGAGTGTCTGGCCTGTCGGGTCTGAGCAGTGGTGTCACAAGCAGGCATCTGCAAGTGCTGTACATCTACTATGCTGTGCATTGCCTCTACCTTTTGTGCAGACAAATGTGGGGCTTGTGCACAGGTTGGGGGCAGCTGCAGAGCCTGCAGGCAGAGTCTGCAATTGCCAGCTGAGCCTCTGCCACATACAGTGCTGACTGCTGAGAGATCAGCACCTCCTGAGGTAGTTGCAAGGACTTATGTGTCTGGATGGCACAGTTCTGCTGCTGGCTGTCATGGTGTAGTTAAAGATGTGGAAAGTAAGAAGAGAATCTGGCCTGTTCCGTCCTGTCAATTATTAAAACTAAACAGCCTTATAGATTGAGCCCCATATTGCTGTGATCCAGTACCAAATGGGTCATCCCTGCCCTAGTGTGGGTTTCTTACCTGCCCTGCCTGAGTCAGTGGTGGGAGAAAGATTTCTGTTGTTTATAAAAACTGCAAATGCATTTGGTGGGAGGATCTCCTCTCCCTCCTACTGCATCCAATATTCTTTCCCCTCCCTGTTGCCCATCCTGCTAGGGAGCAAGCTGCTCCTAGGAGGGGACAACCCCTCCCCATCCCCAGCAGCCATCTCTGGGGGAACCAGAGGCGGTTCCTGCCTGGGGGCTGTGCTGGAGGAGCAGGGAAGAGGGAGTGTGGATGGGAGAAGGTGCATGCCTTCCAGTCTACAGTCTTGTCTGGGGCTTCAGCACAAAAAAACAGAGCCTGCTGGCGTTTTGGAAAGAGGTGGGAAGGCCACAGCTCAGGCTGTGTCTTGGGTGGAGACCTGTCAGCCCTGAGGAGTGGGAAGCAGGCCAGTGGGCTGGGGCCAGATCCTGTGGCCTCTGCTGCTTCTGGCATAGAGGGCTCCACTCCTCCCGATTCTTGCAGCCAACATATGCTGCTCCCTCTCTGCACCCATGATAAACAGGAGTAGTTTTGTGTAAAATCCAGTAAAATCTAGTTTGGATTTTAAAAGAGATCTCTACTAAACTTCTACGAAAAGATGTCCTGATTTCTGTAAAAGCTGGGCAGATATTCTGCACACGCCTAGTTGCCCACAGCTTGTTCACTGGTGATACCAGATGCTGGTGAGACCCTTGTCTGGTGCAAAACTGCTCCATTGCCTGTAATGAAGTCACGCCAATAAAAATCTGAGGGATGTCAATACAGTATGAAAATCCTACTGTCCTGCTTTAGGATGTGCCACCATTTGAGCTGGATTTTAGGGCAAACTTTTAAAATTAGGATAGTTGAAGAGGTGCATAGAGAAGGAAGGGAACATTGTGGAGGGTGTGACTGAAGGCCTGTCAGAATGAGAATCTCAAACACCGGTCTGGGTGTGCCCTAGGGCTGGGAGATAGGCTAAGCAGTCCTCTGGGATCACTTCCACTCCTATTTTTCTCTGAGTTCAAGGCACTGGAAAGGCAGATTCTCTTGTTTTTCTTCAATGGCAGTATTCTGAAGAGAGACACAGTGGAAAGCAGGTGAGAAGTGGCAGGCTGTCACCAGAGAGAATCTCTCTCCTTTTCAGCTATTTTGGATTCCAGATAATTCCATCTATGTGCACACATGAAAAAGGTTCTGCCCTAAGAAACTGGATGAGGTTACCAGGTCCAAGCAGCACTCTGAATTCATATTTGCAGGTCTTGTTGGGTTCTTTCCATGACCCATGTATTCAAAGCCAACCAAGCACACAGACTTTTTGCACATAAAAACTGTCTTATAATAATTTTGTCATGCACTGCCTCCAGTGCCACAAAAATCTTATTCCTTTTAAGTATGGGCAAGGTGTTAATATTCTTGGCTGACTGGAAACCTAACAAATACCTTTGACATCTAGCTTGGCTATGTTTCTTGTTGGATCTGCCAAGCATTCTTTAGATGTCAAGGTCTGGGATTTATATGCTGGGAAGCGCATGATATTTTAAGGGCGTAGAGTTAACCAGTTTTGCACAAAATGTACTAGTTACGTAAAAGTCATATTTTAAAATGAAACCAGTGCCTTATTGGAAACATGAAGTACAGAACCAGGAACTGAAGTACTCTGTTTATGCATAGTGCAGATGCGGCTCTAGGGCTGGCTTTGCACGCTTCTCCACCCTCGTATGTTACTGTGCTTCAACCATGACCTGGAGGGTTCATCTGAGGGGTAAAGATCTAATTAGATTTCCATATCCTCTCTCCTAACAAGAGTTTAATCTGTGGCACAGTCTGTTTTGTTTTCCACTTTGGATGCCTGCATGAAGATCTTGTTTCCAAAAGCCTAAGTGGACAGATAACACCAGTCATTTCGCAATGTAGACTAGTGTATTTCTCCCTGACTCCTTGAAGTTCTGTTGATTTGTGTTCATAGTCAGAGGAGAAGAGAGCTTTATTTGAGGTGGATGTCCTCCTCTTCACTTGGACCACCCACTCATTTCACTGCCACTGTTGCTAGCCTTGAAATTACAAATCCCCCAAAGTAGATCCTCATGAAAAGGAGGTAGAATTGAATCTCATGGGACTAAAGAAGGGGGGTGAACTTTTTATATTTGCCTTTCAGATTTTCAGCTTTCAGAAGTCTTGGATGAATTTTAAAGCATTTTTCAACAGCTAAAAAATAAAATAAATTTACTTTTTCTTTGATGCGTAGGACGGCACAACCTGTAAAGAGATCTGATATTCTTATGCAGTCACTTGACTCTAGTAGCAGGGTCTCTAGAAACAATGTCAGATGTCTTACAATTCATGATAAAAAGGTGCTAGCAACACAGCTACTCTATTAGCTCTGTCAGGTAAAGGTGGCTGTGTGGTATGATACCTGTAATCTTTATTGGCTGGAGCATGAGCCAGAGTTCACTGTGTGCACAGATCAGTGTCCTCACCAGGAGAGAACTGCTATTGCTCTTCTGTTTAATTAATATAACTTCTCCCCTAGTTGCTTAGCTCTTGCCCAAAAGTGTGACATTAAAAGTCTTTAAAATGAGACAACTGGAAAATTGAATGGTGATAATATATTCAAGAAATGGTATTTTGTCAGAAAGTGTAACTGTGAGGCCTTGCAAAGACCAGTTGCTTCCTGTTCATCTCCCGTAAAGACCTGGTGGCATATCTTGGGAACAGTCTGCCCATGGGTGAGTAAAGCAGGCACAGCTGCCGATGCTGCAGCTCAAGTCCGTGGGTGGCGTGATGCGAGTCTCTCGCAGAAATACTGTTATTTCCAAAAATACTTCATTTAGGGCAATGCTGGCTTTCAGAGCCTTTGCAACCTCTTTCCTTGCAGAGGGGGAGGAAATAATCCCTGAAGCTGGCGTATTTTCATGTGTTTGCTGTATGGATCGCGAGACTTGTGAAAGCGTGTGTTTCAACAGTGACAGATCACCTCAACCCCTAAATCAGTCCCTGGATTGTTAGAAGAGGAGCTGTTAAGGTCTACCATGCTAATAAGTTCCTAAATATTGCTTTGAATTGGCTTGCTCGGACTCTGCAGACTCCCAGCTCTGCTGGGGGGTCCTGCGTGTGAGGAACAAATCAAACCCACAGAGCAGCTGGTCTGTACTGGGAACTTCCAGTGAGGCCAGCAGGGACGTGGCCTGCAGTGAACCAGTTATGGCATGGAATATTTATTAGAAATCTATGTTTTCAAGCAATTACTATCTGCCTGCCTTTTAAAGCTGTCTCCATTCCTTCCAGTCCTTCCCGTGAGATAAAGGTGCTACAAGGCAGAAAGAAATTGAACCTTTCAATTTTTTTTTTAATTTTCAAATTAAAAAAATTATTTTCTCCGAGATCTGATGGCAAGTAGCAAACAAAGAGCCTTTTTGTAACTGTTATAGGTACTGAAAAAATGTGAATACCTTAAAGACAGACACTCATGGTGGGCCTCAGAGGCTCTTAAATATGGTGGTCTTATCTGTTGTCATTATGTGCACAACTAAAGTATATTTGTCATACCTTTATTTTATTTTAGTTAGTAGAGAGTAAGATATTTCCGAACAACAGCCATGGAATGGTAACTGAGGTTATCATTCTTGCCACTGGCTTTTCTGAACTATAGCAAAGATCTGTTTGGAGGCTTTGTTGAACTTTAGAGTGTAAAAATACATTGAATGAATATACCTTTATTGTGAAAAGCAGATATGGATTATTACTAGGTACATTCCATAATGGAAAGTCTCCATTTTTAGCTGGATGTGGATCCACCCTCGACATGTCTTTGTTTATTTGTAATATTATTTCCTGTTTTTTCTTATCACAAACATTCAGCTGTGAATTAAAATAATGAGGCAGGCTATGATGTTACAGTCTCTAGACTAAGGGATGTGAAGAGGCCTTTTCATCAATGCTTTGAAGGATTTGAACAACTATCCAGGATTCTATGCAGTCAGAGAAGACTTCTACAACTTCCTTCCGCAACTCAAGTGTTAGTTCAACTCGACTGAAGCACAGGCAATAAGAGCAACAACAAACCTGGACTACTTTACAGTAATTTTTAGCCTGGTTTCACATGGAATTACACATCTGTGTCCTCCTCTTCCCCAATATCTTTTGGAGCTGCTGGCCAAAGTCACCAACATTTGACTGAAAGGGAGAATTTTTGAACAATAATTAACTTCTTAGCAGTTTCCTAAAAATAGGAGGTCAGGGAGACCAGAGTTGGATTTGAACATTTGCACTTTTGCCTCTAATAAATGTTTTGATCCTTTCACTCATTTGTCCTGCATAGGTTTTCTGAGGGTTTTTTTGCTACCCATTTAGTAAGAATAAATGACATAGAATTCATCTGTTCTACTTGGAGATTAAATTAAGTTGTTATTTGCATTAGCCTATCAACAGGTGACTTTTTAGTTTGTAGGTGTCAAAAGTGAAGTCTATGTACATTTTTTATGTTTTCTTTAAGGCTAGAAGGAATAACTGTGATTATCTAGTACGGTTTCTACAGCATAGGTCATCAAAGGTCAATGAGTAATTTCTTCATTTAGCTAGAAGTTCCTGTTGAAGCCACAGGATTGGTTCCAGAAATGTGTTTTATTTTGGTATTTGCTAGAGAGTTCATGACATCTCGGTACATACCAAAGTGAAAGGTTCTGATAGTTAATTGCTCACATGGGTGGAAAAATTTGCACTTTATTTGTAGTGAATTTATCTACCATTATCTTCAGCAGATGGATCTTGTATTTCCCCGATGGATTCAAGTCTGAAGTGCATTCTGTATTCAGTGCATACAAAACTGACTAGGTAATTTCTTGACCTCTGCTTGATAAATTATAATGAATATCTTGATTTGATAAATTGCATGCTTTTTAGATCTAAGATGATTTTATATTTCTTTCTGATCCTTTCCCTGTATTAAACTTTTTTTTTTTTTTTCTCAAGAATAGCTTTCAAAAGCAGTTGTAGCATTCCAGCAGCATTCACAGTAATGACAGAAGTAATGTCATCCTTTTCTCCTGGAAAACAAAGGAGAGCAGGAGAGGGAGTTGACCCAGATTCTTCCCTTGTCATAATGTCAAAGTCAGTTACAAAGATTTGTCAACATGTAAAATTTTACATTACTCTTACTTCTAGCTAAAGTTATAAGGAAAGCACTGATGGAATAGATCAGCACAGCTCATTGATTTCAGTGACCTTTATGTTAGTAGTGAGTTGGGCCTCCAGTGAGAAAATATTTAGATTTATCCCAGGATAATAGAAAACAGCATGAATATGATTCATAGAAGAGCCTTCTGAATAAAAAGACAAAGCAAATTCCACACTTTTCAGTGTGCTGCTTGGAATATAAAAAGCTTAGGCATCCTCCTCTGCTCCTCTGACCCCAAATCAATCAATCAATCAAAAAAATGTTGTGAAATAAAAAAAAAAAGAGGAGTTTGTGCCAAGCAGATGAAGATCAAAGCCAAAGTGATTTTTCAGGTGGGATGCATGTACATAAGTGAGATGCCTCTGAAGGAATCCCAACTTCTTGTCAAAATCAGCACTTCATTACGAGCCATTGAAGCTGGTTTAAAGCTTCCACTGAGGACTGTTCACTGAGAGCGTGAGTCATTGTCTGCGTACAGAATCATGGTGTGATTGATACAGCCAGGGAGGAGGGTGTTCCCGGAGACCCTTAAACAATCTGGAAGTCTAATTTACATGTTGGGTACAATCAATTGCAAGTGTAATTGCAGCTGAAATCTTTCACCAGGCCTGAGCTGGTGGCAAATACACAAGTTTTAGTTATGCTGCTGTAATGCGTCTGCTCTTTGTGGCCATTGCAATCAAATTACATCATTTTAAAAATTACAAATTCAGCTGCCTAAAGTAATGTGACCCCAGGTGTTCACGCTGTTCCAGGCAACAGGCAATGTCCTCAGCACGTTCTTGTGTGCAGCTTTCTCGTCAGCCAGCAGAGAAAGAGACATCCCATTTTTAAGCAAGGCTCTTGAAAACATGCTGAAACGCTTCTAACAAGCCTTGCAACACATGCTGCGCTGATTCTGATGGAAGAGGCCAGCAGCGCCTTTTGGTGACCTGTGGAGCAATCATGGGGTCTGCAGCTCTGTAAGCCTCCAGCTCTTGCTGTTGGCTGATGAAATGACCCTTCCCTTGCACAGCTGCAGCCCTGTCCTGGCACCCCCTAAGCAGCCCTGGGTGCTTGTTGCTACATGGGAACGCTCAGCAGAATGCAGTTTACCTATATGGATTCATCTGGACAAAGACATTTAGAAAAATTTGTCATTCTTTTAAGAATATATCTGAATCTGGAACTTGTTTCCATCTTAGCCTCTTAAGGAACAACTGATCTAAGTAGGGAACTGTCCAGGCTGCTTTCTGTGTCAAGCAGTTCAAGGTTGTAAGTCAAGAAATATCAGCTACTGTGGAAGCAGCAAAACATGTATGAAAAATGGGTGAAGTGAGACCAGAACTTCAAGGGCGAACACACAGGGAAAGTCTCAAATGCTTGCCATCACTACCATTGTCAGACCCTCCTGAGAGCTTGGCCTGGCAATGGGGAGAACTGCAAGACATAGAAGATGGCAAAAAAATAGTCCGTTAGTTAAATAATGAATCTGTGTTATCTTAGCCTGAGCTGTCCCTTACTGTGGGACTGATTTTCATTTGAGAGCTGGGGCCCAGATTGTAAAGCAAACATTTATTAATTTGTATTACATTTCTGGATTCCATGGACCATGTCAGAAAATAAAGTAGATTTGTGAAGTCGCTGTAGGGCAAAGTAGAGAACAAACAAGGTAAAGTGAGTCTGGGAGGGAGCTGCCTACCCCAGGGTGCTTCCTAAAGTAACAATGTTTTGCCCTGGATGGGTGCAGAATACATATTACACGGGTCTTCCAAGGCTTACATCTTCTTCTGACACAACAGGACAACATGGGAGGCAGCAGTAAAAACACAGCATTATCACTGGCTCATGTCTCGGAGCATTTTTTTTTTCTTTTTTTCCAGAGGTCCAGGAAGATGTGCATCCCAAGAGTACTATCGACCAGAATGAGATGAGGTACCACACATTCTGTTTTAGCTTCACTGAAAACACACCGTGGTCTGTACAAACATCTAGTGTTGTGGGTTGGATTGTTTCATTAGCTGAAGGACCACGATAATAGAGCATGTCTGGGCTTGTGAGGCATCATGACTAAGAGATTTTTTATTTTCTTTTTTTTCCCTGTATGCTTTTATTAATATGCCTTCATCTGGCTCTTGGACTATCTGCTGAAACAAGAAACTTGTTCATTCCCTGGCCTCCCTGCTGGGACCACTTACATGTGTATTAGTTACTATCAGTGATCATAGCATATTCTGAACATCTGGGTGGTGGGAAGTGTTCTATGGCCATAAAAAGTGCTGGCTAGAAGCAATACCTCTCTCCTTCTGACTCTGATAGATTAGAAGCTGAAGGGTGAAAAGCTATGAAATATACTTCCCATCCCCAAACCTACTAGTTGCTTAGACCCAACTGTGATTTTCGGTGAAAGTGCTTTACAAACAAAACACAGATACCAAATAGTTCTGCAATGTATATTTTTATTGTTGACTTGCACTGTTTTCATGAATGTAAAAAAAGAATAAAATACAAGGCTTCTCCTCAAGCACAAGCAGAATATACAAGTGCACATAAAGTTACCACTATTACCATTGGGCTTTTTTTAATTATTTTTTTTTCTTTTAGGTCCCTGTGTATTTCTCATTCTAAAATGAAACAAAAATAGCTGAAGATCACAAAAACTTACCGAATTTTCATGCTGTATTCCTTTGTCATTACATTTAACCCTTATTTTCCTTTCATATTATACATTATAAAAACATAACTGCTATGTAGATAGATTTGTATTCCAAGTGAAAAGTGCACACTAAAGTCCTCTACCTTAATTGGAAAGATGTAGATCACTTTCTCTGTTTTCACCATAGGCCTAATCCAAAGCTCAAGGAAGAAAACTTTCAACAGGCATTAGTGCGAGCTTGTGTGTCACAGACACTAGAATGACTTTCTGCACACAATGGGAAAATAGAATTTTCCATTCTATTATTTACCTTTTTAAAAGGACATGCAGTATGTACTGGGTTATTTCTTAGATTATTTATACAACTGTATCCTGACAAGCTACAAATTCTTCCAGTGTAAACACAGCTACTGTTTGTTTCTATGGTTGCTAGCTGTGTTTATAAGGTTGGGGAAGAACCATAATATAGCATGGTGTATGCTGTCCCCTCATTTATTTTCTCTAAAAACTTCTGGTCAGATTCTGATCTCACTTACACCACCAAATCGGTGGAGATGCCCCATATCCACCAGTGGGCCTTGCTGAAAATAGTTCCCAGCAGGGTCTGTGTGGGGAGCAAGGCTGGGTAGGTACACGGTCTTGTACAGAGCTCTGCTAAAAAGGCTGTACTCTATGTGTGTACGCAGGTGATTAAAAACACTGCTGTTCAGCTCAGTATATTTTTTGGACATTCTTCTTATGTGAATTGCATAAGTTACAGTTACTTGGACCATGAAACTTATTCTATGTAATGCATGGCTTTGGTTTTGTTCAACATTGTACCTAACCCCTGAATCTCACCATTCTTGTATCCTCAGAATCTCCTGAGTTACAGCCAAGCATTGTGAATTTAGGCCATTGTCATAGCAATATGTATTTTGAGTAACCGTACACATTTTCAAGTGTGTTCCAGGCACTTGGTGGGAAAGGTGCAATCACAAATCTTTACCATTTTATACATTTAATCTTGAAATTCTGGCCTCAGACTCTTTTGTCATATATTAAAGGCCATTTTTCTACCAGGCTTCCATTTGCTAGAGATGATCGAATCACTGTAATGCATTGATTTGTGATGTGCTTTCTGATATCTTGAGTGTGAATACAGGAAAAATCAAATTCTGGCCTGTCAGGTGCTTAAAAATAGTTTATCTCTTGGCTGAAAAAAATCCCTATGCTGCTGCCTGGTTTTGTGCTGACATTTTCCATGGGTAGCACAAAGGCTTTAAAAAGCGCTTGAAGATTGGGAAAAAATCAGTCCAGGCAGCCTTTGATTTGATAAGGCCTCTCCTTCCTAGCAGCTATCCCACTTTTCAGAGTTCCCTAATAGCCATTTTGGTTTTTCGCCCAACGAAAACCCTATTGTAAGAAACCAGATTACCTGCAAAATCAGAAACCTCTGGATTTTCTCATGAAATCCAAACCTCAGTTTTGCTCCAAAGGATCCCGTGTGGGTTTGGGACTGTTGCTTACCCAGAACTAGAGCACAACGTGGTGTTTTCCAGAAAAGTAAGAATAGGTGTGCTGAGTGCATCCTTGTGGAGCTACTGCTCGTATGGACAAAAAATGGGACTTAACTTTTGATATGCAGATGATCCAATCTGTCTGGACAGGCTAGCGGGGGATTTTCATCAGCCAGTGTTACTACGGCCTGTCACAATTTGCTCAGCTATGTAAAATTTACATTAATGTATTTCCACTAATGTCAAGAGCTCATAAAAATAATCTCGATAAAAAGTCATAACCTTTGAAGATGAGGTAAATACTTAGTTAACTGGAAATAAAGCTGCCTTCCAGGAGACAGGATTCCTGGAGAGGAAGTATGTGAGAAGCATCACCTGCTGTGTAAGTTTTGCTCTGCTTTTTCTGAGTTTGTTTTTGTTTCTAGAGGATGAATGTATTAAACAATAGCATTCTAATTTGTTCTAGGTTTTGGCACTTTTGGTATTATCATACAACCTGAAAGACAGGAATAAAGCATTGTGACCTCTGGCTAATTATAATAAAGATAAAAGCTGAGAGTAAGTGCCCAGGAAAGTAGCCACCAATTAAGATTTAATTCTGCAATTCAACATTGCCCTCAGCCAGCCACTAATTCTGCTTTGTAATGAAATTTCTAACAGGTAGCTTGGATCCTATAGGCATGGATGAACTGTTGATATAAGAATATTAGCAGACTTTTAAAACTTCTTCCTACTTTAGCTAGTGTGCTAACAAGGCAGCGATCTTTCCTCAAACTACAAGCAGGGTCTGCAACAGTTTGATATGTTTACACTCCTCCAAAAGTGACTGTTCAAGGAAGTAGTGAAAATGGTTAAGTAAATGTTGCTGGGTAAAGCCTTAGAGGAAGATGTCTTCCCTTTATATCCCTTCTGCAAAGGACTAAATAGTACCTTTGACTTTTTTTTTTTCTCCTCATGTTAAAAAGATGTTTGGACCTTGAATTCAAGTGCATAGGAGTGTGCTTCAAAAAGCTTTTAAAAAGTACCACAGTAATAGGGGGGAAGCAACATTTTTCAGAAAACTGCTGTTCTGGAATAAGGAGCAAGAATGTATGAAACATCAGATCCGGTTCTTTGGATTTCATGCAAGTCGCTATTTATAGGATTATCAGTGAAGCTAGCTTCAGACTTAATTTATAAATAGATGATCATACATTTCCCTTCTGTGCCAGAATTTTCCAAACTGCAGTTTCAACGCTTCCCTTGTTGTTCTGATGAACAGTGTTGCTGGTGGTTTACAGACGTGTGTCTGGGCATTGGTAGGGGGTTGATAAAATTGTATTCAACAACAGATTCACCTTCCTAGTTAGCAAATGCTGCCTGTACAGTATATGCAATCCCATTTCAAGAGCGATGATGGAATGTGGATTGTTTGCCTGCACACAGACAAAATGCTCACGGCACTTTGGAAAATGAGACTTGGGGTTTTTAAGACACTCAAGAACTTTTGACTACAGTTTGAAAGTCAAATTTTATGAAAGGATGGCTTGCTGTGTGGAGTTCTGAAGAAATCCTGCAGTCAGGATCATTAAACCCTTAAAATCTGCTGTGCTTTGCTGCTTTTGACTTTTTTTTTTTCTTTTTTTGTCCAGATCCCTTCTAATTAGGACAGAATATCGAAGTTCTTTGCCATTGGAGCAGCCCCATGCCCACCAGACAGAGACTGATAGGGTTTACACTTAAACTCATCATTCTTGGTTGTCATTGCTGAGACTTCATGAATAAGAAGGCACACGTTACAGGCCAGGACATTTTTTCAGATAAGCAGTCTTTCATGGAAGCAAGTGAGAGATTTCTGCTAAATGAGGAAAGAGGAATCTTCTTAAAGCTTCCCACAGAATGAAATGGTAACAACTTATGCTTGCAAACCTGCACCTGAGTAGCAGCCCTGGTGTGGTGCGTGTGCAGGATCTGACATGGAAGTAATGTGCATAGGAGGTGGCAGCTTCAGGCTGAAGCTTTGGAAGTTACAGCAGCCGATTTCTTCTGGTAAATAATTCTCATGAATATGCTGCTATGAGAATCATTTCAGTACTATATGGTATGAGAATCTATACGGTACTAGCATTAAAGCAGTGAGATCAGATGACATTCCACTGATATCAGACACATCCCTGTACAGGCAAACATGGTCCACCTGCATGGAACTGAACAAGGAATCACAGCCTCAACAATTAAAACTGAACATTATCGGAGCGAGGTGATCACCACTGAAAGCATTTAAAAATGTGTTACCTTTTCTAACTTGTTTATGCTGACAGGTTTTTGGAGTATGGGCTGATACCTCAACTTGACCTTTGCCCAGCTTCGGTTTCTACAGGAAAAGGAAGCATATTATCAGAAAAGGGAATAAAATCTGGGAGAGGAGCTAAGAATTTAACTTTTTTTCTTTTTTTGTATTTTGCTCAGCAAAGGTGACTAAATTAGATTCACTGAAGTTCCCTTTTGTCTCTCTCCTCTATCTGCCCTAGAGATCTGTATTTTCTGACACATTAGTAAAAGAGGCTACTTTGCTGTTGATTTCTTCAGACATTTTTGTCTTTCCACGTCTGTTACTTTGTTGCTTGTTTTCTGTTTTGTTTTGGCTTTGTTTTTGTCTTTTTTGTTTTTAAATAACAAAATCTGAGTTTGGGTGTTAAAAAAAATTAGAGATGATGTTACCTCACCAAGTAGTTAATGGACTAACTGTTCCAGTATATCTTGTCCAAATTACACAACTTTCTGTTTTGTCAGATTACACAGACTGGCTAGTAATGTGTATTTGTCTAATGCACCTGGAGGAAACACAGGAGTAAAATTATGGTAAAACACTAGAAAAGAGGAAAGAGAATAGAGAATAACACTAGGCAACGAGGAAAGCTTTTCTAAAGCAAATTGTGCAAATTTGCCTAGGACAGATTTGCTGAGGCTTTTTGGTCAGCTTACCTCTGCGTATCTCTTTTGGTGAGGAAATCTTGATGCATTAACCCCTTTACTGCACGGGACTGATCACCGCACTGCTGCACCACAGAGGATGTTTTGAAGGTGCAAGAAACTTACACCTGCCCATTAGGTGTAACTTACTAAATATTGGGCTTCTTCAGGGAATGTTTAGTCTGCAGTCAGATGTGCATCTCCAACTTGTACGAGCAACCCTGCAACAGAGAGGAGATTGCTAGCTGAGTGCAGGCAGCAGGGAAGCCTTGGGAGCACACAGCGCGGTGTGACACGCCAGTGTTACCCTGCTTTCCAGGCTGGTTTGTGCAGCTGCCCTTGGGCCTCCACTGCTGTAGCTGAGCTATTTATTGGGGTATGAGCCAGCCGGGGTAAACCTCCTTTGTGTCTGTCTGCACAGCTTCAGGCATACCTTTGACTGGAGTTATAGACATTCTCTGTGATAGGGTTTCTTCCGGATGGAGCCTGCAGGACATACAAGTAGGTCCCAAGACACTTGATTTATTTTTTAATGGACTGACTTCAAAACGATGGAAATGTCTGCAAGGGATGTTGTGGTATGCTGGCCCTGTGCCTCTGCCAGCTCTCTCTAATGTGTCCTGTCCCTCCACAGCACTGCAGGCCCAGCACCAGGACTCCTGCCAGGACTCCTCCCGGACACTGAAGATTGTCGTGATGTTGGCTCGGAAAGCAGGAAGGCCATCTTTTCTTCACACCGTCAGCATTTCCACTGCTGACTCTGGTGGCATGGGAAGGAGACAGCAATTGGCTAAGGCCAAGGCCAAGGCTTTTGTAAGTACTTTCCAGGGTTTGGTATGTAGGGCATATGGACAAGTAGGTCCTGAGCTTATGGGAGCTGATGGAAGATGGCCCAGAACAAATGCTGTGGGGATGGGGTGGGCACAAAGCAGTAGTAGGTGTGTTTGGGAAGCATTTATGTTAATAGAGAGAAATAAGACTTTCTCAGCAAGAGGGTATTCCTCAACCTTTGATATACTACCTGTGAGTAGAGCTGCTGAGGGTCTCCATGTTCATGCTGTTTCTCACCAGTAGAGACCCTGCCTCTGTCACACATCCCTTTCTTACCTGTGGTCAGGTGACTGCGAGTTACTGTGCATGGAGATACCTGGAAGCACTTTTATTTCCTGATGCAGAATTCTAGGCTTGTTGGCTTCATGGGCTGCTTGTAGGGACAAGGGGAACCAGGGAGTGAGGATCTCTGAGTGTTTCTGTTTGCAGGGACTGTTGGGAAACAGAAATAGACTTGAAAATAGATCACAGGGACTGCATTGCTACAAGGTGTTATTGAAGGGAAGGATGTAGTGCAGAGCTGAGTGTTCCCAAGATGATGAGAAGAAACAGGGTTATGTGAAGAAGAAATGTTTGTGATAGATAAGCCATCATGCTTCCAGACACGTTGTGCGCACAGTGAGGAAGCTAAGAATTTTTCCTCTAGGCAGATTATTGCCCATCTTTGATTTTCCTCTCAAGATGTTGGCCAAGTCTCCTACAAGAAAAAGCATGAGTCTAGATTTGTGCCTTTAAGCCTCACTGTGTGTTTAAAACTAGGCATTACAGGTGGAGGAAAGGTGTGTCTGGTGGGAGGAAGGTATCTTCCATCTCAGTCATCCTGTGAACCTGCGTAACTGGAACTTGCTGACAACATAATGCTTTTCCAGTTTAATGGTATAGCTAGGAAGTTTTTATTGCAGTACAAATTTCTTTGTGTGAATTTCTTCTGTCTTTCTGGAAATTGCTATCATCCTTAAATAGATTTTTTTTCCTGGTTTTAGTATTGCCTTAACAACTGTGATTCTTAATCTAGATGTGCTGCTTTTGTTTCTGTTTGGAAATACCCTCTTGCAATTTCAGTTCACACAAACATGACTGAAATGCCCTAGATCCTGAAAACTGTAAAACTTTACACTAAATTCTTTCATTTTGTTTTGAACAATACATTAGGTTATGTAAACTATAATTTATTTTAAAATTATCTTTCAGAGATTTTGGAGTGTGTTTTCCTTTACACACCCATGTAGTGCTTTCCTCTTGGTGAAGTTGTTAATATGCATACGGGTATATTTCTGCAGGATGAGGACGAGATGATGTTATTGAGCACCGTGGCTTAGTAGATTTTCAAAAGAACAAAAAAGCTTAAATATTTCTTCAATGGTAAGAAATCCATGGCTGCATGGGCAAAATGTATGACAGGAAAAAAAACCTCTGGCTTCCAGGTCAAAGCTAACTACAAAGCAATGGGCAGAAGGGAAGTGACTTTGCCCAACATTGCTTTGCTGACCCTTACACTTCATTTACCAACAGTTTCTAATATGGCTATTCATTCTCCTCCTTTCAGTTTGATTATAAAGGAGTCAGAACGATCGGTGTGAACAACCTGTTTGTCTAACTGGGTTTACTTGATGGTATTAAGAAGTGCTGGTATTCTAACTTGTAAATATTCCCACCTTAATTGTCACAAAATTGTAGGTTTTGGCTTTCTAACCCCACAAGCTGAAGGTTTGCACTGGAAATACTAACAAATATTTGCAGTTGTTTTTTAAATGAAGATGGCATCCTCGATGTCAGACCTGGAGATGCTGGTTTTAACCATCGGTGGCAAAACATTTGTACCTGCCGCATTCTGTACAAAATGCGGGCTCTTGAAAAGAAGAAGATGGCTGTCAGTAACTGGGATAACTGGTTGGAGCCCACAATGCCCCTGCTATTCTGGTTCTTGCTTCTTCAGGCGTTCATTCCTACCCAGTTATTTCCATGATAATCAATGGCCCACCCATCTTTGAGCTATGTGGGTTGAGACAGATAGAATCTTAAAATACACTGGATGCTCTTGCTCACTCCCATATATTACAATCTTTTTTTCCTGCCTACTTGTTTGAGAGATATTAATAGCTGAGTGAAGGATGATTTTTTTCTTCCTGATGTTTCTTAACATCCTAGCATTTGAATATATTTTCTTTATTTTTTTATATA
>NW_010108756.1:0-20573 GCF_000699245.1 Pterocles gutturalis
TGGGAAGTTATTTGGGCCAGCTCGGCCTGGCCGTGCCTGTGGTGGCGGTGCCTCTGTGAGGTGTGGGGCCGGGCCCTGTCCCCGTGAGGTGTGGGGCGGGAACGAGTCACGGTGTGGGCGGGGGAAGGAATGAGGGGGGGGTTTTCGGTAAATGGTGTGTAGGGGGGAAATCTCTGGAGTGATAATCGTCCAAGCACAATGAGAATAGACCATCAGAATAGAAAGCAAGCTGAGGACAAGACGTGGGTTTGTTTTTTACATTGTTGTCCTCCTCTTTGTCCCCGTGAGGTGTGGGGCGGGAACGAGTCACGGTGTGGGCGGGGGAAGGAATGAGGGGGGGGTTTTCGGTAAATGGTGTGTAGGGGGGAAATCTCTGGAGTGATAATCGTCCAAGCACAATGAGAATAGACCATCAGAATAGAAAGCAAGCTGAGGACAAGACGTGGGTTTGTTTTTTACATTGTTGTCCTCCTCTTTGTCCTTCTTCCTGTGCTTTTTCTCTAGTTTTTGCTGTTGCATAGAGTTTTTTGCCTGTAACTAAGCTAAGGAACTGTGAGAGGACTAAGGAAGAAGAGTCAAGGGCTTATGGGGAGAAATGCCCAAGAATGGACTGTGCTTCCTGCAAAGTACAGAAACTGTATTTTACTGCAAAGAAAACTACTTTTATGGGGGTGAGCTGTATAGTGTCTGAGGATGTGTAATAGTTGGGTTTTTATATACAAACAGATTAAAGTATTTGGAAGACTGGTGGGTTTCATTTGTCTGCTGGGTCTTGATTACCTATATAAAAGTACAGAATTTGAGTATCCCAAGAATGACCCGTGTTGTGTTAGGTAAAGTACCTTTAGAGCCAAGACCTTTGTGCTTTTGTAGTCTGAAGCTTTCTGTTGAAACAGAATAGAAGTAGTGCAGGAGCTCAGGTCTGTCTGCAGAGAGCTTATTGCAAGCTCTAAATAAATGAGAGATGAACAGAAAGAAAAGTTGGTTCTTTGTATTCTTAAGTGAAAGTTAGTGATGAAACTGAGAGCTGTTGCTTTTGTATCAATTTTACTGTTTTATTTGGCATAGGAGAAGGAAACTTTAAAATCACAGATTCTTTTTTGCTTTTTATTGCTGACTCCCTTAAGCACAATATATTGATTGTCATATTTAGGAGGACCTTCGTGTAGATGGTCGTGGCTGTGAAGACTACAGATGTGCAGAAGTAGAAACAGATGTTGTATCAAACACAAGTGGATCTGCAAGAGTAAAGCTTGTAGGTACATTTCTTAGAGATAGCATACCTTGCTGTTGAAACTTCTGGTTTATGTGGCTAGTTTTAAGATAAGCTGAGGCTATTTGTAGATGGGGGGGTGTGTGTGTGTGTGTAATAAAATGTGTGTGTATATAGCACTAACCGAAACTACGGGTTAAGGAAATAGTGGTATGTTATGTAATTCATTCAAGCTGGCTTAATTTACTGGAGCTAGATTTATTGTGAAGTACCTGAAAGCCTTCAGTCTGAACTAATCTATCATTTAATCTCGAAAAAATGAAATTGCTCTTCTGCCTAATCACTGGGAAAGAAAATTCCGTTCCTTTAGAGTGAAGCAAAACTACTTTTGGCATGTGTTGGCTCTAAAGATGGTAAATATACTGTGCAATATTATAAAGATTCTGCAGATACAGCTGTTTCCAGAACCAAAATGATAGAAAAAGTCATGGATATGAAGAGCATCTTTTTAACCTAGAGAAAGCTAATATGTGTGGTAGTTATTGGAAGAAACTTCTTAGGCTTAACATTGTTCTTCTAAAACCTTTCATTTTTAAAAAAAAACTAATGTGATTTTAAGTTCACTCTGATAGAATGATGGTGCAGATAACTGAAAGGTAGACATGTCGGCTTACCATAGACATTTAAATTAAACACGTAGTTTTGTGAATATAATTATAGTTGGTGATATGTTTTTGTTTTAACAGGGACACACTGATATCTTGGTAGGTGTAAAAGCTGAAATGGGGACACCAAAGTTGGAGAAACCAGATGAAGGTTACCTGGAATTCTTTGTTGACTGGTTAGTATACTGGGAGAGACAGGAAGAGATCTAATATTTGAAATAAATGACTAATCACATCTTACCTTTCTTCTGAAGCTTGTACCTTCATTCCGCTAACTTCCCAAAAGGGTCTGAGCAATAGAAACAGTTATTCTATTGTTTCAGTAGTGGTGAATGCTCAAAACTTTCTGCTATCCAGTGACAGCAGGGACATTTCCTTATTAAAACAAGGGGTCTGTGGGGATGTTGCAGTTCAATGACACTTCTTTCATATGTAAATCAATGTTAGAAAAACTCATTAGATTAGTGTTAGGTTGTATTTTCTAACTGTTAATCTCTGCTTCATAAGAAGATGGGAGGGAGACGTGGAACAATATTGTGTGAGATGGATCTTGTCAGTTCCAGAAATAGGTAATCCTTACTTTCTGTGACAACACAGACCAAAAGCCTAAATTTTAGAGAAGGATAGTCACTTCTCTCATGCTTGTGCCACCAGGGAAAGGTGACCTCTATCCTCCAGAAAGATCCAAAAGACAAAATGTGAAGTGGGAGCTGTTTGGTCTCTGTAAAGGGAGGTGAGATGCTGTCAGTACTTTGATGCTTTTCCAGGCTGCCACTGGGTGGTAGTAACTGAGCAGTTTGATAGACTGCATCTCATACTGAAGTTCCTGTATGTTCTAACTGTGCTTTATATTGTTGAAACTAATAATAAAAACTCAGCCTGCAGTGTTTGCTATCTTATAATGCGTATTTCCCAAAACTTCCATGGTTTCTTGTACTGCTGAAAATAATCCCTTGCTGGATCATGTATATAATTCTCTGCCCCAAAATTCCATTTCTCTTCATTCTGCTCTGAGTCCTTATCCTGAAATCTGGGAAGCACATTTCATCCCATTTTGAGACAGGTTTTAGTGCTAGTCTGTGGAAGAGATGATTTTTGGGGCACTAATTTGTGATACTAGAAATTAATTATCATAGAATAAGTCCATGTCCTGTGTGATGTCCTTACTGCCCATTGGCACTGGAGAAGACGCTAATCTTGGTCATTGATGTTGGACTGCTGTGTCTGCTTTTCTCATGTTTTGAGTTTCAGGGTTGTTCTAATTACTGACTTGTTAGGGTTTTGTTTTGGTTTGGTTTTTGTTTTTTGACTGAAGCAAAGATTTAAAATTTTCAAAGTGTAAGGAAAAAAATAAGACAGCAGACAAATCTGAATTCCTTGGATGCATTAGATTTGTTTGTGGAATTAGAAAAAAAATAAATTCAGATCTGTTTATTTCTGGGACTGGAGTGGTGGTCCAGATGTGTCATAAACGTATTTTCTGGCTGCTTTCTGGAAGAGTGGAATGTTACTGAGGTGGTTCATTTACTGCTGAGTCTAAAACAGTGAATCTGCCTTCTTGTTTTAAATTATTGTGTGCTGATTTTGATGCAAGAATAGAAATCTGGTATTGGTTGCTTGAAGTGAATATGGCTTCAAGTGAAGAATATCCTCTTATCTAATGAAACCCTTGTATACAGGAAAATAGCTGTAAACTTTTGTTTAATTAACTGTTTTATTTCTTGTTATAATTACTTTCACTGTAGATTATAGTGTATTAACGGCCTGAGTAATGGATGGGAAGTACTTCGCTACTGTGAGAGAAACGTTTTGACTGGTAACAGCAAGGGTTTGGAAAGTAGAGATCTGTGGTAGCAGCCTCATGATGCTTCAGCAGCCTTGATTGTTATGCAGCATGACGCTGAAGTGTCTTTGAAAGTCTTTAAAGTGACATTCTCTTCAGGAGTAGAAATTTTGTGCTCCATTTGGCCACTACCAAGTTCTTTCTGTGCTCCATAAAGCAAGCTTTTTGGTATTTGCTTTTGTTAGCGTGCTGTACAACCCTTATTTGAATTTTACGCAGTGTAAATTACTGCAATAGTCTGTGAGCACTGGGCGGCAGTATTTGCCACAGAGTTCTTATAGTAGTACCCTGCTAACGTTACTTTTTTATTCCACTTTGATTGCAAGGAATTGAAGTATTAAAATAATAATGCAATCAAGATGCAGTGAAACTTGCAATGGTATTCCAGTTGAGTCTCATGTTCTTCTTGCTCTCTGTCAAAGAAAATGGCCATTTATAATGAAAACCTACATCATTTGATAAAACTTTGTGTTTAGAAATAATAACAAGGTATAGACTGAGGTTTGTGTACTTCTTTTCAACTTATATGAATCATAATGCTTGCATAACCATACTTTAAACAGAGTGATGTAGTTAACTTGCATGAAAGCTGCTTCCATGGATAAGTGCTTGCTTAATGCAACCTGAAGACCTGACTCAGCATACTTCCAGAATTGTTATATTTCGATATGGTGCTATCTTGTAAAATGTCTGATATTAACACAACTGCAAGTAATATTGTGTCACACTTGCAGCACTTATGATTTAAGTCATACCTAGGTAATGTGCATGATCTTTAGTTGTTGGTTTTTTAAAGGTGAAGGGATTGTATGCCAAGACTTTGTTTTCTGCTGTATGTTTGCATTGCTGTGGTGTTCCTGTTGGAAGAGCTAAGAGTTTGTATCAGCACCTAAAAACAAAACATACATGAGAAACTGGCACTGGGAGGTGCCCAGACAGGAGAATACGAGGCTTTGCTGTTATAGTTTTTGAACATATCAACCTATTTCTGTGGAGCCACCTCCCTTCCTGTGTTCTGTAATGAGAAATTAATTTGTGGGAGGTCTGGCCAGTTTATTGAAAAACAAGATCTGCAACATGTGCTGAGGGTCCACTGCTTGGCAATGCTTTTGCCCTCTTTGTAAACCAGAGGCTGGGTTCAGAATATTTGTTTGTTATTTTGCTGTGTATGCATCTCTGGACATTTCTGCTCTATTTCATTCTGACTTGGAGGTGAGGGGTTTTTTTTGTTTGGTTGGGTTTTGTGGTTTTGGGTTTGGTTTTTTGTTTGTTTTGGTTTGTTTTTTGTAGGCCTGTTTTCTTTTATTGTTGTGATTTTGTTCTTAGCTGTGTACAAGGCCTCAGGACACAAGGACTTTCTTGCATGGCTGCTCATAAACAAAGTTTGCTATGTTGGAATCAGGGAAGTGAAGAACAAACACTTCTGTCAGATCCCTTCTGGAAAAAATATTCCTTAGCTGCTGCTCTCCATAAGCTGTAGTTGCTGGAAATAATGAGCTGCTGTCTGCAAGTGCCTTGATGGCAGAGAGTACACTCAGTAAAGAAATTACCAATTATGGTCAGGAAGTCATGTAACTTTTAAAAAAAAAAAAGTGTATTCTACTTGTCATATCATCACGTCTTTCTCCTCTTAGCCACTCTCAACTTATTAATTTCACATTAATCTCTAACAGGCTGTCTTGTTAGCCTTTCTGAATTTAGTACAGATTTCTCTTATTTCTTTATTTTTGAAAGGGTTGAGATGATAGAAGATGAGAGTGCTTAAGAAATAATCCCAGAGAGAATTCACCAACATTAATATTGTAACTTGGGAACTGAAGATGGTGAATTTAATTAGTATCAGAGTTTGTAGCAAAACATAGGTGTATTATCTGCATCAAGACATTTTCTTTTGCTAAATAGAAATTATTTACAGATAGGATGCTTATTCTTGTACAAATAAATCCTTGGGTATTTCTAATGCTTTATATTTAAGAAATGTTCTTTAGGTATTGGCTGCTTCAGAAGTGAAAATATTTTTTCTTTCTTTATCTAGTTCTGCAAATGCTACTCCTGAATTTGAAGGCCGTGGAGGAGAAGAGCTTGGCGCAGAGATAGCGAGTACACTCTATAGAGTGTTTAGCAGTGAGAGCAGTGTAGACTTGAAATCACTTTGTATTAATCCCAGAGAGCACTGCTGGGTTCTCTATGTTGATGTATTGGTAAGTAAGAAAATGAAAACTGAGATTCAAGGGGGTTTCTCAAGGCACTGACTGAGGATAACCATGTGTATTTTCATATAAAAAAGGTTTCTCATAATGTAATACAATGCTTAACAGCATAGATGGACATTTTCTTGTGCATCTGCCTGTAATAGTTAATCATTACTTACTTCCAACTTGCTCTTTTTCAGCTCTTCTTCATGCCTCTGCTCCATTGCAGAGCTAACAAACCACTGAATACTCCACATCTGTCTCAGATAAAAATCAGTGACCTTATACTGACAAAGAAATTGCCACTAAAGAAAGCTGAACTTTTTTCCAAGATAGATATAATGGCAGGGGTATGATTCTAATGAATGTAAGTTAGCGTGGGTGTATGTTAGCCCTGGCATAACTGTCCATCCTATCTCCCTCTTTGCACTATTATCAGTACTAATTCACTCAAGTAAAATATAAACTTTTCTGGCAAAAGTTACGTTGAGCCTAGGCACTTTTTGATGGAAGCTGTATACATGTATCGCATGTAGAAAAGAAGTTGAATATTTGTTCCCATTAAAAATGGAAACTGGATTTTATGCATGTAAATCTTGTGCATGCAGCAGCTCAGTTTCCAAACTGTGCTTATTTACGGGAGTTCAATAGAAAGAAGTCTGCAAGTCAGACTCTCCTGAGCATTATTTCCAGTTCTTATTGGTCCAAAGTTGAGTTTCTATTTGTCAAATTTATAACTGAAAATATGTTGAAGGATTACTCACAGAAATCCATTAATGTCTCCGAATGATTTGTAAAATATTAAGCTGTATTGTGAAAAAAAAGTACAGGGTTTCGTTAAACAAACAGGAACATTTAGACGTAGACCTAATAAATGTGAAAATTAGTCCATTAGGTGTTTAAAAGCAGTAGCATTAGCCTAATTGTAGTAGATGTGGTATGTACCATGTCTTAGTCCGCATGCAGAACGATCCAATGTATACCATTGCTGAGTGCTTTAACAGTCCCAGTCACCAGCTCATTGGAGCTTGGCACAGTTTAATAGAGAAAGAAGTGTTGGTTCTGAGAAATCACACCGGGGCCTTTCGTTACTAGGTAATGACAAGCAAGGGTGCGGAATATTAAATGCTCTGCTTACTTAAGCAATGTGCTGCTTAACATTGCAAAAACGCTGGATGAACAAAGACTTTCATGAAGCTGACTGGTGCAGAAGCAGTGCTGTGTAGCTTTTGTATGAGGTATAAGTGGCCATTATTCGATTCTTCTGGACGTATTTGTTGGTTGTCCACAGCTACAGAGAAAACCAGTCTTTTATGCTACTAGTTGTATCAGAATGATGAATATCAAGATCTATGCTGTGTGATGAATTTTGCATTTAGCTCTGTTCACAGTGCCAATAACAAATCTGTTGTAGGTTCATAACTAGGACTCCGAACTTCATGAGTCTTTCTGATGTCATATTCTACAGCGATGTTGTGTGTAAGCTGTTGAAGAGCTGCTGGTGTCATTGTAACAGGATACTGTTAACTTTCATCTCTTTATTCTTTTACCCCCTCCTTTTTATTTCCACCCCAGGCCTCTGTATTTTCACATTTGAGGTATTTGTACTATTTCCTCCTCTAAATAGAAGACGTATATCACAGGTGATAGTTTACACTTGATGTAGGTGCTCAATAATCTACAGGTTTTCCTGAAGCTGCTCTGACTGAATCATTCCTGTAGAGCTCTATTTTAATAGTACACGGTGGAAGTACAACACTTGTGCTAGTACAAGGCACTAAAGTCATATTATTCATCATTTGAGGGAGGCAGATTCTAAATATAACAACAATGCATATTGAGAGCCCTTTGGATTATGTTTTCCTTCAGAATTCCTGGAAATTATTCACATTAGTGTTTATGTTGCATAGTTAAGTTGGAGGGAAAATAAGCTTTAAATCTGTCATAAGCCTGAAACTACTGGTACCTTGTAGTCAGGGAGGAAGGTACTTGTTTCCAAGTCCCTCATTCCAAAAGACAAAAACCGAGAAATAATGTTGTGAACCGGGAGATATTCCATTGCTATGTAATTTAGCCATGTGCACTTTGATCAAAGCATTGATATTCAGCTCCTGTGTGTAAACAAAATCTGAGATATGCAGTCTCAGAAGAGAAAATAGTATATTTTGCATAGCCATGCAGCTTATCAGTTAAAAAATATCTCAAGTATTTTTTAGTGATCTTGGGAGGTGCTATAATTGTTTACAGTCAGACTAGGGAGAAAATAGCTTCAACTATATACACTACAAAGATGTGGGCATATGGACACATATAGATATGTATCAAAGGTCAGGAATATGTACCTTGACCTTTCAAAATACATGCATTCTTTAAAATTCTAAAAATTAAAAATAATGGGGGGGGGGGGGTGGCGAGGTGGCGGTCTCAGTACAAGGTGCTTCAGCTGAGAAGAGACTGTTAATTTCTTTCTGGATGAATTGTTGTACCACGCTTGGTACAGGCTGTGTTCCCAGCCTGTAGGCGCCCCTGCAATACAGATAAGGCTTCAGAACAGCAGTCTGAGCATAAGCCTAGCAACAGGACAGGCACATCCCATTATTATGTTTTAATAACAAAGATACTGTGGGGCTTATTGTGTTATCCAGTAAAATCTAATAACAACTGAAAGGGGCAAGTTAACCTCTCTGCATCCAGCAGCTGTTTGCAAAGAAATAATTTTATCACCTTTGAATTTAGCTTTCTATCCCAACTTTTTGTCATTCTTTTTACACAATTCAGTCTGTCTTCGTAAAAATAAACTGTCTTTCCGGAATATCTGATTTATCAGGTGCTGACAGTGTGGGAGTTTGTCTCATTCTTAAATAGATTTTGAAGAACAATCAATGCCATCAGTGTGCAAAACTGGTTTTGCTCTCATCATACAGCATAGATTGATGTAATGGAAAGGCATCCATATGTTCTCACTCAAGTAGTTTCAAATGTTTGCTGGGGGGTGTGTGTGTGTGTGTTCATGGAATAGTACTGGCAGCTGAGAGCAGAGCTTGTCAGGGAACTAGCATCAGACTACGGCCAAATGCATGTGGCATCTGACTGAGTTTCGTTCAGAGCTGTAGCAGAAGAAGAGTAAGAACAGTGGTGGTTTTGTTTCAGCTTCTGTTATGAAATGTTATCATTAATTTTTGTTATGAATTGTGTTAACTCTTCTATTTTGCATGTATAATACAGTTAGCTGAAATCTTAAGTTCATATCTGCTGTTTATTTCCATAGATAGGCTTTAAAGACAACTTTGTTTTTTAAAAACGTTATTAATTTTGTGCCTTTTCAAGTAGGCTTGAGTAAAGACTTGATTTAGAGACAGTAGCCTGATTTTCTTTTAAAGATACTCTTTTTTTTTTTTTTCCTCCCCAGTTGTTGGAATGTGGTGGGAACCTCTTTGATGCAATCTCTATCGCAGTGAAGGCAGCTCTCTTTAATACACGGTAAAGCACAGATCGCATTTCATGTGAGTGGAAGTGGCAGGGGAATTGGAAGAGAAAAACTCTCTATGAGCTAAGCATTTTTAATGCTTAATTATATAAGTAAGAAAAACCCAAGGCAACTTGCATTCATATACAAGGCAATCCATTTGCATGCAAGTAACGTGAACTAATGACTTTAACTCAGTTTCTAATAGTCAAGTGTCATATTGCATTATGTGCACAGTCAGGTTCACAATATTTTGTTCTGGAGCCAGATCCAGAAAAAATTGTCTTGACCATATGTTTTTGTCGCAAGTAGTTGGAGGCCTTTGTGTTGACGCCATGTGGGTTTAAAATAAGTAGTATTTACTGATATGCAATGCTCCTGAATAAGAAGCTCTCTGTCAGCGTGACTACTGATTTGTAACTAGCCCTGTTTTCCCACTTCTGTCCTTCTTTCTCATTAACTGTTAGTCTAGAGTTCTTTTTAAAACTAAGGGGAAAAAATGGTGGTGAGAGGTTGTGAGGAGGGGGTAAATAATGTGTCTTTAAAAGAACTTTGGCCCATGCATTTTAATTCAAAGAATAGAAGAACAAAATCTAGCAGATTGATGCAAGTGCTCTGCATGTAATTTAATGATAACATTTAATAACTTTTTAAATGTTTTTATCTTTATCTGCAGATGGAATACAGAGTTTTGTAGCACCCTTGAGAAATAAACTAGTGAATGGCTTTGTTAAAAAACTTATGTAGCAAAAGTAGCTGGAAGAGGTGCAAAAATTAGGCTCTTACAGGCATAAATGTTTTAAAAGTGGATCTCAAATTGTTCTTCAGCTGTAAATTAGAGATCAGCTAAAGTCATTGGCATAGTTCTGGTTTATTCATCAGGGAATCACCACACAGTACTAGAGCAAATGTACAAAAAAAAAAGGTATGATAGCTATGGATACATTTTTCTTTAGGGCTAAGCAAATGCAAAATCACCACTGAAGGAATTTTGTGCAAGAATTACGGGATTTAAATGCTTTGTATGCCTCATCCTACTCATCGCGTCCCCTTCAGGCATGGAGCAATGTCAATATGACTGTTCTAGAGGGAACGTTTGTTCGTTGGAATTATGTGTTGTTCATTATGTTCTAAAAACTATATTAAGATCATGTGCAAAAGATAGCAGATACCAAACTTGCTTCTTACCCGTGTCTCCAAGGTGCTTACGGCTGGATTTATCCGTGGTATTGCAAAAATGTGCAAGTAGCAACAGTGTCAGGACTTAGCATTAAACTTGTTCCTGTGGAATGTGCCTGCTTGCAACTGAGGCAACAGAAACTAGGCAAGTTACAAAAGCTTCAGAGTTTATCACACCTTGCAGATGTCATGGGTTTTTGCTGGGCAGCATGGTAGGGGCAGAACTAATGCCTGCTTGCATGGTGTGGGTCTGCAGCGTACAGAAAAGAGCATTGTTCGTTACACGACTAAGTCCTGCTGTACAGATTTCTGCCTTGATTAGTTGCAGGAATCAAAACAGAAAAATAAAAGTTGCAAAGTAAACATGTACAGCTAGTTCTTAAGATAAATATTCACAAGCTAGGAGAGGAAATTCCAATTTTCTGGAACTGCTTTGTGCTCCACTCTCTTGCCTAGTTTTTGTGTGTATATACCCCCTTTTTATGCAACTACGATGCTTGTGTCTGCTGAATCATGTTTTTGCTTCTGCAGTAGTTCTACTTTGTACCTCTCTCATCTGTTCTTGGCCAAAGCAGCTCCTTGCAGGCATTTTTCAGGTATTAATTCTGGTAACTTTTTCTTGCAGACCAGACATTGCTCTGGTTTCATAGCCATTTTACGATGGAGTTAAAAATTGCTTAAACTCGCACGTTTTCTTCCAGTCTTCCTTATTTTTTGAACACTGCTCTGGCACGTACACTCCTTGTCTAGGCTGTTATCCAGTGTTGTCCATTGTACTGTGCAGCCTGAGGGTTAGTCACCTTGTGACTTTATTCCTTCCATTCATTTTTAATGGAATATTTTTAACCTCAAAATAGGCTTTGATGCAATTCCAGTGAGTTCTTATGTAACTCTGCAAAGCATTTTGAGTTTCAGTTCAGGTAGACGTTGGAGTTGTTCTGCTTACTAAAAGTTTTCATTTCTGGTTACGGAAAGTTTTTGTTCCAGCTTGGCTCTGGCCAGTGTTCTTGTAGAGAGTTTGTTCTCAGTGAAACAGGATTAGCTGTTGTGAAGTACTCGCCTCTAGGACTCTTAGCCACAAATAACTAAAATACTCTTCCAGGGAACAACAAAAATCACTTTGCGTTGGTGGGGGAAAGGTTCCCTAAAATCAGTCCCTGTCTCCTCCTCTTTTAAAAGGATCTGGTACAGAATGCGTAAAAGAATGTAGCCCCCAGAGTCTAGTTATAAAACACAACACTACTGTAAAATTACTAATATAAAAACAGATTGTGGTTACATTCCACGTGGTTAGCAAAGTTAGCTTTCTAGGGACGTCTTGAAATACTTTTATAAGTTTTCAAGTACAAAAGTGAGAGCAGTCTGGTTGAACGGCGTGGGGGTTTTACTGTGCAGTGAAGCATAGTCTCTCCATCAGTACTCCTGATGTGGGAGTGGGCACCCGGATAATGAGGGTATAGAAGACACTGAGGTTCTTGGCTTCTTGAGATACCATCTTCTACTCAATTGTTTTCAATGACTTTATTAATTGTGCTAAGAAAGCTGCATTAAGTCATCCTGTAAAGCTCCCGTTAAATGGCTATAACAAATACAATATGTGTATCACTGATAAGGAGCCTGTCTAGCTCGTTTGTGAGAGGGCTCATCACTCACAATCAAGAAGAAAGCATTTCTTGGACTTCTGCCTGCGTTTTTATCCCTGGTTGTTGCTTTTGTATATTTGTCCTTAGAACAGTAGAGTCTTCTGGCTTCTTAAAGAATGAGACTATCTGGCCAATCTTCCCATCTTGCTAAAGAGAAAGGATTTTACTAATGTCATCTTTTTACTTTACCCCAAGTCTCCTTATTTAGTGTTGTTCTTCCCTGAACAGCTTCACTACTTGTATTTGCTACTGATGTCCAGTTTTGACGGGCAATGCAGGTGCTGTAATTCTGACAACTTCACTGTTGTCTGCATGGTAGGGAACCACAGCATGAAAGGATGCAGTCTTGATCACTTTCTCTCCTCTACTTCCAGGGAGATGTACAAAGAGTTGTTCAGAATCGCCTTGTTGAAATTACAAAAGAATGTTTCCCCATATATTAGTGTAAAAAACAGTTCAAATTCTAATGGTTTGAATGATGTAAATATGATTATCTTATCCTAAATATCTTCCCACTTACAATGTTTTCTTCCTAGTCTCAGTGAGTGAGCTGTTAATTCTTTGATAACATTCCGAATGTTTTTCTAAACATTCAGCCTCATTTAGAGGAAAGGGCACTTCCTGGAGTTGAGACTCTGTGACACCTGTATTCGTTATCTGTTTGGGCAATGATTTTGTACATTCTGTTTCCACAGAATACCCAAGGTGCGTGTTCTGGAGGATGAAGAAGGATCTAAAGAGATTGAGCTGTCTGATGACCCGTACGATTGTATTCGACTTAACGTGGATGATGTGCCCTGCATCGTCACACTAAGCAAAGTAAGCCTGACAAACTTCTGACCTTCTGCATTGAGACTTCAGTTTCTGTTAACTTCACCTGCCCTTTATTTTTTCACTAGAAATAAAACTTGTGTTACAGAAATGGTCAGTGTCCACTATGTATGTATTTGTTCATCCCTGGCCTCATAATTAAAAAGACTTTTTGCTAAGTAAGGGGTTTTTTTCCATCTCTGACTTGGAGATTTTCACTTGATGCATTCTTAAAATGCATCTTCTTGCATGCAGAAGAGTTATTATCTTTCATCTACTCCTCACTCAACATCCAGAGCAGCAGATAGTTCAGTATGTGAAAACAAATGGGTATTGTTGTGAGGCACAGAGATGTGTGATCTGCCTGGAGTTATACGAGTATTTGTTGCTGGGGACAGAACTGTACTTTCATGGGGTCAATACTGTCCTTTCCTTTCAAACAGGTTCCTGTTTTCCTTTCTATATATAGCCCACAACTAACGCAGCTGAATTGTGGGGTGCAGAGTTAGTGATTTGCTTAGTTACCTGGATGTTTGTCTGACGTATCTTTTAAGCAGGTTTCATAAATGGGAGAAAGGCCACTGCTGAAGTGGAGGCTCACCCGAGTCCCAGGATGTGTAATTTTCACCTAGCAAGGAGCAAAGTCCATGCTTGGAGTTGGGGGAGAAGGGGAATCTGGAGTTTCATATAGATAAAAGGATGGTCAGAGAGGAAAACAGTGTGAAATAGTGATGTGCTTATCTCGCCTCTGTTATGTATGTGCACATAATTTGGGGTCAGAGGCTGTGCTGCCAAGTCAATCGTATGATGGTAGGATGGGAGGCTGTAGATAGCCAACGGAGCTACTACTCACAGTTTAACTTCTTGATAAAGAGCTCAGACAACTGCAAACTAACATGTTGCTTTGTTGCTAACTTACAGATTGGATACAGGCATGTGGTGGATGCCACCCCACAGGAAGAAGCCTGTTCTTTGGCCAGCCTGCTTATTTCTGTGACCAGTAAAGGCGCTCTCACTTCCATGAAAAAAGTGGGGAAAGGTAGCCTTGATCCTGAGAGTATTTTTGAAATGATGGAGGTAAGGAGGTTTGAGAAGTTACTGATGTTACTGAATGATACTGGATGAACTGGAACTTGAGTATATGAAAAGCTGCAGTAAAGACTTGTAGAGCAGGGATCCTGGTGCTTTTATTAGGTGCACAAGGGACTTGCTGAAGGTCACAGACAGTTCCTGTGAAACAGAATCTAGTATGAATGGAAGTCATCTAAAACTTTGATATGCCTGAAATGTGTGTGACTCATAGTTGCTTCAGTCAAGTACCTCACAGCTGTAAGGATATCAAGCTTAAATTGATAAATTTTTAGAGAACATGTTCCCTCTCTCACTGTTTGCCTTAAAGGGTGAAAGAGCAAACCTTCTAACATGGTAAAGTCCCCATAGGAGTACAGGTGGTACTTTGAATTACTAGTGCATTGTGTTCACAGCTCATTTGTTTTGTGATCAGCTTACTGCTGTCATTTTACTGTTGTTTTTCTTTGCTCCTTTATTGGGTTTCTGATCTGCTCCTTCTCCATGAAAATACAATATCTGGGTATTGTTCACATCCACTTAATAATTCCATTTTAAACTTTCTTCAGGTTCTTCTTAAAACTGTCTTCCAGTATAAATTCTCATGCCTGGGTTTGACCTTGAGCATGAGACAGAACTGGATTTTGAACTTGGAGTCAGAATGAAAAGTAAATACTTCAAACTGGCTCTGTTTCCTAGAGATCCAGAACTAATTTCAGCATGGCTGTAGTGAGGAATGCAGAACTTGGAGCCAAGTTTGAAAGCAGTTGGTCTCAAGCGGAAATTACATGCTGAGTGTATATATGGCACTTCACTGTTTCATGGTGTTGATCCAGAGGCTGGTATCGGAGCTAATCCCAGTGCTTTTCCATTGCTGGAATTTATTTCTGTAAAGAAAACCTTCTGTTAACTCCTTTAAAGTCCTTAGACAGTACAGAATCACACGTCATAATGAAGAATCTGCCCACAGGCTGATATATTGATGCAGCCAGTGTGAATTTGGGGCTTCTCTGGCCACATGAGAAGACCATCTGGCCACATGGTCTAAAATCAGTCTGCTGATTCTAAAGAAGCACATCCAGAAGAGTTTACTGAACTTTGTGTTAGTAGCCTGCTGTGCTGGTCAAGTATCTCTTGTCCCCTGCAACTAGCATATTGCTTCATATTACAAGCGCTGGCTGATCTGAATGTGTGCTTGTGCCTGATGTGAATTTAGTTTGGATTCCTGAGTGATCCTGCAGTGCACAGATCTGGCGTTAATGATCATGGAATGCTTCTCTGATGGATGGGAGCGCTGCCTTTATGTGTACATTTTTCCCAAACTTTATAAAATTAAAACGAAAACTTCCATCACCATTATTTTTCTGAATTAAAAGCATGTTTTTATTATACCAGCTGGTGTATATTAATCATTAAAGGGAAAATATTTGTCAAAGGGAAGTGTTCCATGAGAGTTGTCTTCCTGTAAATAAGCATATGTCTCAGATTTGTTTGCTTTCTTTGCATTGCAGACGGGAAAAAGAGTAGGCAAGTCATTGCACATAGCCCTTCAGAAGATTTTGGATGAAGAAGAGCGTTTGGGGACCTCACGGCAGAAAGTTGGATTTCTAGGATGAGTTTTTATTAAATGTTGAAACTGTTTTTAATTGGTTGTGCAATCTTGTCAGTTTGTATATAGAAAAAGGTAATTTTTTTCCGGTACCTTTATCCTTCTGGCTAAGATGCTTTTAAAATGTTACTAAGCATAAAGCTAGCTACAGTAAAATGCAAATAAGCAAATTTCAGATGCTTTCCGTAAGGGTAACTGCCCACCCCAAGGAAGGGCACCAACAGCAATTGATGCAATTGCCTGGGAAGTGCTTGAGTCTGTTTTCGTGAGTGACAGGTGTGGGTTCCACTTAAATCTGCTTGTGCGTGTTCCACTCCTGCAGACCAGCTGCTGTGTCCTAGGTACAGCACAAGCCAGGGTTTGGCCCTCTTGACATTTTTTTTGCTCACCAGCCAGATGAGAACAGCAGTTTGTGGAAGGCTTCCTTCAAATTGTCTTACTTTTCCTGAATGAAATGGGGTTAGATTTTGCTATAAGTACAACATGGTCCACAGTTTCTCATTCATATTTTAAACTGAGATTTCTTTGCTTACTAGAGCTCTGACTATCCCTTTTGCCAACAGGTACAATAGTAACCTAGCCAAAACCTCTGACTGGGGCTAAGGAAAAGGGGCAGGGCTAAGGTAAAAGGGAAAATAAGTTAACTTTTTAGGAGTTTGATAATTCATCTGGAAAAGCATAGTGACTGTCAGTAATGATCCCAATATCAAATTAAGAATATCGTCTTGTCTGGAACATGTTTGATGGGGAAAAGGGGAAGGTTTTTGCTGAAGGGGAGCTGTAGATACAGGACAAAACATATTACAGCTCAAATTAATAATCATGATCGCATTAAAATACATGGTGTACTTAAGGTCCCCAAATCTCTTTAGCCCTTTTTCTAGAGCTCACTCACATAATTATTCAAGGTGACTGCAATACTACTGTGTATTTCAGGTATGTGTAGCCACTACTACTACGACCAGGCAGGCTAAAAATAATTTAAAAAAAAAAAAAAAAAAAAAAACCAGATTGTCACGCAAAATTTGCCCAAGATAAGTATTTTGAAGAGGTACCTTAAGCCCATGGTGAAGACCATGGCTGTGACTCCATGGAAGAGACTCGCGTTGGAGCAGTTTGTGAAGGACCCTCCTGTGAGAGGGACCCCCTGCTGCAGCAGGGAAGGCTGTGAGGAGCCCTCCCCTGAGGAGGAAGGAACAGCAGAGACAACACGGGATGGACTGACTGCAGCCCCCATCCCCTGCCCCCTGTGCTGTTCCAGGGAGGAGAAGGTAGAGAAATAGGGAGCAAAGCCTTTGGGCCCAGGAATGAGGGAGCGGTGAGGGAGAGGTGCCTTTTAAAGATGTGGTTCTCTTTCTCATTATCTTATTCTGGTTCTGATTGTTAACAAATTAAATTGGTTTTGTGCTTTACCAAGTGCAGTCTGTTTCTTGCCCATGACCATAAGTGGTGAGTGAACCCTCCCTGTCCTTGCCTCAACCCACGAGGTTTTTACCTGTTTGTTCTTCCAGTTCTCCCTATCCCACTGGAGAGGAGGAGCGAGCGAGAGGCTGTGTGATGCTGAGTTGCCCGGTGGCCTTAAAACTATGGCGGTGGGGTGGAGTATGGCCCCAGTTCAGACTGGGGCTGCTGCTACCCCTGAGATATAAATCAGGAGCCTGGCCAAAAGAATTACACAGCTGGTCTCGGCTGCCCCTGGAGGTTTGCTGCTACCCACTTGTGTGCCAAATGGATAAACAAAGTTCTGATGGGGGCAAAAGGGCCCTCAGCTCTCTCAGCTGATAGAGCATCTGCCAAGAAATCTTTGAGACCGGTTCTCAGGCATGCCAAGGGCTATGCTGCTCATTTCTATTTTCTTAGCTCTCTTTAACCCCTCCCTTCCATCTCAAACAAAAATAGCAGATTTTTAACAGAGGCTTCAACAGAGACTGCTCCTGTTCCCATCTGGGCTGGTGGAAAGTTCCATGTGTTGCTGTGCAGATATTGCCACGTTTTCGTTGACTGGAGTCCAGTGGAACTAAGAGGAAACATCTGCGGAGCGGGATAGCTTTCTGTTTGTCCCAGAAATTAATCGCTTCTGCTGGGAGTGTCGAGAGGCTGCAAGCTGTGTGCTAGAGATGAGGAGTCCAGCAGCTCCTTCTAGGCTTCTCCTTGTGTTGCCTAAAATGCACCCAGACACAATTTACCTTTTTTTTCCCATTTTTTCTTCCCCCATGTATCCCAGCCTAAAGGTCTGTTTGACAGGGACAGTCCCCTTGAAACAGGTGATGGCAATGCTGTAGGTCAGTGGATCTGGATGGTTTTCTTCTCATGTTCCTCCAGATGCATAGTTACGATCAGGGTGATGCACAGCAGATTTACCAAGCCCAGGAATCCCATCAGCCATTTCACAGCTACAGTCATGGTTCAACATGAGCAGCTGTAGCACCTAAACCCAAGTTCTCCACATTTGGGTCTGGTTTAAGGCCCGAGGATCTCATCTAGCCTAGCTCTTTCTGTCTTGTGGCCCTTGGTGACCACAGGGTAGGGATGTGAGCCATGCTTGCTGTGGCATGTGATGGGAAGGCTCTCTCCCTCGGCTCAGAACCCATTTCCTAACGTTGGTGGTAGGGATAATGTTTTGGCAAAGCGCTGACTCCTAGGTTTTCCTCATCATTGTCTGTATGAAAACTGCCCTTTCCTGAACCATTGTTGCATTTCTCCTCGATCACTCTCAAAAAACAATGATCCATAGATTGGGCTCTTTCCATTTTAACGTGTTCTGATGTTGTTTATGCTGGTGAGAATAAGGAATGATGCCAGCACGGGTTTGGGCAGCAGCTGATTAATATCAGATTTTCTTGTGTTAGCCCCGCTTCCTCGCAGCATGTTTTGGAGCACAGCAAATGGAGCAAGAACCATTTGGTGTGGTGGTGTCCTGCCTTTGAACCGGTAACTCAGCCTTGAAAAGCAAGGGCTGGTCATTGCCATTCTTGATAATAACTGTGCGATTGCAGTTCTCCAGCCACCTTACACTTCCCAGCCATTGTGCTGCGGCGCTGCCTCATTTCTGGGCTTGGCGATCCCTCCTCCTTTCCTAGGAGCCAAACCAAAACTGCCTCAGATCTCACTGCCCATTTCCTTGCCTTGCTGGGCATGAAATCCCAGCTTTGCACCACGGCCAGGAGCATCCAGTTTCCTTTCATGGGCTGATTCCAGCTGCTGGTTTGCTAACTGAAAGCCTTCCAACCTCAGCATCGCACCCTCCTTACTGGGTTTCCCAAAGCCACGTAAACTCTTCTGTGGGACGGTTTCCATAAGCAGAAATCCTTCTGTCCTCTTTTTATTTAATCTTGAACCAGTTTCCTTACAGCTAACAGGAGCTACTGGCTCTCCGCCCAGGAGACCAACCAGCCTTGAAACTAGGGAGTAAAGTGCTGTTACTGGGAATTAAAAGCATGATTGTACAGATTTAAAAAAAATCATAGACAAAAGGTGGGTTCACAGGGGTTTATGAGGTTTATAATATCAAGGATCCCCCTGTGGATAGGTATTACAGCCAGAGATGAGTTTTCTAAGTCGTCATCGTCTTTTAAGTTTTCTCTTTTTCAAGAAAAATTATGGTGGCATCCAGCATCTGGTTGCAGACCTGTCCTTCAGAGGCAGATGGAAAACTGCTCTGCTCTGCTTGTTTCAGCTGGGGGATCAATGAAATGCAACACTCCGGTGTGTCCCAGACACACGAAAACCTGTGGTTAGGGATTCCACATCAGAGCCATCCGTTCCACACCCAGCAAAGACAGCATTTGGGTTTTTCTCCAGCGTGGCAGGACATGAATTGAAGCAAAAGCAAGCAAGAAAGCAAAGCTGGGGCCAAGGGAAAGCAGGATGTAATGAGTGACCAAAAATACTTTGGATGTGTCGATACTACTTAAGTGTCAAGAGAAGGGGATGTGTTTGTGTGTTTAGATGTCTGGTTCCTCCTGGGCTCTGTCGCATTTTGGGATAGTCCAGGCAGGAGAACAGTAAATCCCCAAAATATGTGTTTTCTGGTTTTAATTGAAGTGGGGTTGAGTGTGTGGTAAAGCAAAGTGAAAACCGAACCCATTCCTCCTTGGCTTCAAAGGCTCGGACTGCGAGGGAGCTCTGTTCAGGTAGGATATAGGGGCAGGGTTTGTCTCCAAACCGAATCAACGGCAGCTCTTTTTCCAGCTACACCCCTGTTTATCTTGGACCTTTTTACAACTCTACTGGTTCACGTTGTGCTGGGTGGCATCTTGCCTTAATTTTTCAGAAAAGATTTAAAGTTCTGGCTGATGTCCAAAACACTTTGTTCACCAGAATGCCTGTCCAACCTCTCCTCTCTCTACACAAATTTTGTTTCTATGACTTTCTATGGGATGCGTTCCCTCCCACCCCAAGTCCAGCTCATCCTGGTTGTCTTTTACAGCTCTGGGGCAGAAGCCCGACCATTCCCCAAACTGCATGAAGCCCCCAGTTTTGCAGTGTTGTCGGTCACCTAACCGCGCAGGAGTCTCACTCCCCTGGATGGTGCCACCCCCCTGCTGCTGAGGTCTCGGTGTGATGCTGCTGCTGGGCAGCCCCGCAGTGCAAGAGAAAGCACCAGCAAACACTGGGGCAGCCCCTGCTGCCCCCCAGCCTCGGGCAGGTCCCACAGCCAGGGTGGGGGCTGCCACCAAGCCACCCTGCATGGGCACAGCCACCTAAATTTGGGAGCTGGGGGAGAGCAATGGGACAGCCACACGTGCCCCAGAGCTGCTCTGCACAACACCCTGTTTTTGGAGCGGGGGGAGCCCAGAAATAGAGGTCCAAACCTATCCCATTGGAAGCTGCCCTCTCTGTGCAATTCTTGCATTATGCTGTGGTGGGGGCTGGGGTGCCTGGG
>NW_010108757.1:0-324 GCF_000699245.1 Pterocles gutturalis
ACTTCTTTAACCTTTTCACAGCCAGCAAATCCGAGTGGGCACTGTGGGGGAAGCCTGGCTCCAGCATCCCTCTGGCTCCAGCATCTCCCCCCCAGCTCACTCCCATGAGCTCTGCACAGTTTTATGGCCACAGCCGATGGGCCTCCTCCAGCGACCCACCTGTGCCCCCTCCTGCATCCCACCAGCACGGGACAGCGCCAGGAATTCGGTCATCAGCTGGACCCCGCTCTAAACAACCAACAGCGCCCGCTCCGTGATGGGTCCAACCTCTGCCTCCCCCATACACATCTCCTGAGGGAACCGAGGCTCTGGCTCCGTTTCCAC
>NW_010108757.1:354-571 GCF_000699245.1 Pterocles gutturalis
CCGCCAGCAGGAACCGCGTGCGCCAGTTGCGACCCACAGCAGGGCCAGAGAACAGCTTCAGGCAGAAAAACACGTCTATTTTGGGAAGGCTGGCTAGTGCGAGTGCTGGAGCCAAGACAGCTGCTCGGTGTTAACGTGCCGGCCAAGCGGCATTTTCCGCCCATCCGACCCCAGAGCAGCAGCGACTGGCAGCCCGCGCGGGGACCCGCAGCGCTGC
>NW_010108757.1:583-3769 GCF_000699245.1 Pterocles gutturalis
GGGGGCTCTGGCAGCCGCAGTTCAGCAGCGGCGATGCTCAGGACCTTGGGGCACGTACCAATTTCCGCTCAAAATCCTCCCATCACCTCCATGGGAACTCTACAACCCATCCACGACGGCGTGGCTGACGCTTCTCAGGATGAAAGCGTGCGCGGACGTTACTGTGCGACAATTCTTTTCTCTTCTTTAAAGAAGGCGAGGAGACTGCGTGGGTTTGCTTTAACCCCGGTTTATTATTGTGCAAAGCTGTTCGTTAACGTCACGAGTGTGACGCAACGGAGCAGAGTCTCCTGCTGGGCAACCGAACAGCAGGAAAACGCGTACAGTGCAACTGCTGACTGGGATCAGAATATCCCGGCATGGCAGAGAACCCCTCGAGCTCCGCAAAAAGTCTCCCCAGGTCACTTCGGCCCTGCCGGCGTCTCCCAGTGAGCAAGTCAGAATAACTCAGGGTCAGAGTTTCGCTGCCCTCTGCCACGTCCAGCCATGGACTTTGACAAGCTGAGGTCGGTACTGACCTGGACTAAAACTGGTTTTATGCTCCAGGTTAGTTTCCAGCAAGATCATCAGCCCCGGGGGGGGCGGTCTCGGTGGGGAGAAGACTTCTGGCAGCAGCGCCAGGTTCTGCCAGCGGCCCCGTCCCCCGGCAGGGGAGGGTCTGGCTTCACCGCAGCAGAAACAAAAATAAGGAGGAGCAGGTGAGCCAGGTTTTGGTACGATTTTAACCAATTCCCATCAGTGAGGGGGCTGAAAAAGAGCCGATTTTTGTTATTATTTTTAGGCGGCTTTATGCTGCAAGTCCCTGGTCACCGGGCTGAGCAATGGCAGGGGGCTGCCGTGCCACAGCCGCAGCAGCAGCGATGGGGTCGCACGATGAGCACTGGAGGAGCCCGGCCACGCTGTGCAAAGCAGGTGCTGCCCCTCAGCTCTCGCTCCAGACCAGGAGACACACCAAACATCCAAACCCCAACTTCTGACTTTCTTTTTTCCTATCTGCTATCACCACGCACGAGGTGAGCAAAGGGAAACGCAGCAAACAGCTGGAGAATGAGAGACAGCCGAGGATGCCAAGGATGCGCTGCTCAGCACCCTCCAGGATGCGATGCTCAGCGCTGGACCCAGCCCTTGCACGAGCCCATTTTTAGGCAAAGCAGCAAGAGCTGAAATGCAGAACAAAGCCTTCCCTGGGATACAGCATCTGGAGATAGACCCAAGAAAAACTTGGTTTGCAAGGAGCTGGGACACTGCTGGAGGCCGAGCACAGAGGGAAGGGTGCAGCAGAAGTACCCAGGCTGCATTTTCGGGAATCAAGAAAAACTCCAAGCAAAATCACCCCAGAGCCTCTAGAGGAAGAATTCAAACTAGAGGGAGCACTTTTGATTTTTTTTCCTGCTCTCACAATGAAGAAAAGGTAAAGGCAACACAGAAACAGCAGCACAACTCAATTATGCAGAGTGGAAATTATTTTTACCTGTCCAAGAGCTCGATGGCAGCTAGGGAAGTGGTTAGGAAGCAGAATCAGGAGGAAGCATCATCAGCAAACCCTGCAAGCTGCATCACGAGGCTGGAGACGGTTCACGACCAGGAAGGCAAACCAGCAGCAGAAACAGCCCCGGCTCGGGCAGACGCAGGGCTGCTGCAGCCCCAAAATTCCCCATCCCCACCCTAAGGATGGAAGGATCCCAGGACAGCGCTGGGCAGGGGAGCGAGGGACGGGAACGGACCGAGCCGGGGGGGGAACTGGGACCAGACGCTGCTCGGGGAGGACGAGAGCTCAGGCGGCCGCGGGTCCAGCTGCAGGTCGCAGCCCCACCACGGGAGCAGTGCCACGGATGCACCCTGGGGCACCATCGGGAGAAGGCGATGGGTAAAACCCCACGATGGCATCCCTCAGATGTCAGTGCGACAACTTTTCAGAGGCATTAGCTTGGGTTATTTTATTTTTTCCCCTTATTTGACAAGGCAGTGATATAATGTTGTTGTTTTCCTATTAAACAGAGATGCCAAGAGCCGCCCGGTGCCAAGCCAGCTGTCCGGAGGGGAAGGGACTCCCCGCATCGCTGGAGACCAGATTCCTTACATCACTGGGGACCCTCCAGCTGTGCCGATGCTGTGACAGCAGGGGCTGCGACGTCTGCGGTTCTGGGACCCCTCTTGTTCAGCGCAGGATCCCCAGCGCATCCGCAAGGTCCGTGAAGCTTCTGCTCAGCTTTTGTGGGTGTAACGATGGGAGAAAGAGCTCGTCCATGGGAGCCAAAGGAAGACTCTTGAGGCCAAGGACATTGCGCAAGCCCAGGGATCGCCACGCAGCACCTGCCAGTGGGGAGCTCACCGAAATCTGTAGGGAGACCTCCGAGCACCGGCAGCGTCCCCTTGGTCCTGAGCCCAGAGAAAAAGCAGACAGGGTGCCAGGATCTGCAGCCTGGACCCCGACAAAGCAGCTTTTGAAGACACTAAGTCAATTACAGCGTAAATACTTACCCACCAGCACGCTGCCTGCGGTGCCGGCCAGCGGGATCCTGCCTTTGCCGAGTGGCGCCGGGGACAAAAGCTGCCTGCCGTGCCAGCCGCCTCGGCGGGTCGCTCCCTGGGCTCACGCAATCCCCCACGCTGGAATTTCTTCTTTTTTCTTTTTTAGAGAAGCCATCACAATTAATACAGAACAGGGAAGCCACCGGCACGGCGGGGCAGGTGAAATTCAGGAATTCCTCCCGGGGAGGGAGATCCACATCTCCGAAACTGCCCAGGTCCCCGACAAGGTGTTACATGATCGGCGACGCAGAAATTTCAGCAGGTTTTTATCCTGCTCAGGGTGTGAAGTTTGCCAACATCGAGAGCGGATGACAGCCTTCCCTCTGCCCTGCCCCGGAGAAATCCAGCAGCGTTTGCAGCAGGTAGCAACGCCCAAACCAACGCTGTAAAGGTTTTAAAAGCATCTATTGAAAGTTTTGGATAAAACAGTGTCTCACACCCCGATGTGCAAAAAGAATTGTTGAACTCTGCATCCCCTCGAGCAAAGGGGAAATCACACAGGGCTGGAAGAACATCAGTCGTACACCAATGCAGAAGGAAAAATGAAAGCTTTCTGCCCAGCCAGAGCTCAGCTCGGGTTTAGATTAACGGAGAAGAGCAAAATAGCCCAATTTAATCAATTAATAAAATCAAGAGCTAGAGCACAACCAGCAA
>NW_010108757.1:3818-7791 GCF_000699245.1 Pterocles gutturalis
CGGTTCTGGGGACTAAAAGGCAGCTGAACTATAGGAAGAGATTTGCAGAAATCCTTTTTGTCCTAAGGAAAGGCTTAGGAGGCCCGAGGTGCCAAATCCACATCCCAGGGACCCTCTGGGAGGGATCAGGGCAAACCAAGGAAGGTCCCTGGCCAGGTGGGACCTTGGGGAACTGCTCGCTCCCGCTTGTGCAGGTGTGAAACACGCCGGGCAGCGCCGAGAGAGCTGATGCTCCAGGGGAATGCTGGGCAATAACCCTGCTTAGAGATGGAGGTGAAAAATCAGAGCTGGGAAAAACTGCCTGGCCAAGAGGAGCCCATCCCCAGCCAGCCCCGCAAGCCCCGCCAGCAAAGCCCGGTCCAGAAACCCTCCTTGCCGCCTGGACCCGGGTGGTGGAAGTGTTTTGCCCACACCTCACAGGCAGGAAGGGGGGGGGAAAAATTAGGCCCCTTAAAAGCGGCACTGCAGGACACGGCGTGCTGGATGCTGCTGGGAGCACCAAGAAACCAGGCTGAGAGATGCTGAACCCCCCCCTCCATCCTGTGCGGTGCCGTCGCGCCTTCACCACCCATTTCCCAACCTTAAAGCCCGAGCTCGGGGTTTCAAAGCGCCGTAAGCCGGCACATCCCCCAGGACAGCTGGAAATCTCTCCCCTCCTGGCTTTGCTGGTGGAAACGTGAGCTGACCCTTGGCCGTGCCCCCGCTAACGGCACGGGGCGGCTCTCCCCGGGGTAACTGATGCTGCATGCACGTAGAGAAACGCTCCCTCCACAGCCATGTGACAAGCAGCAGCTCCTCTCTCTCAAGCATAAAAAAGGAGATAAACACCGAAAAAACCACGAGAAATTTTGGGGGGGACCAGCCCTCACGTCCTAATGCCGGGGGACAGCAAACACCACCAAAACGGAGATGAAAGGACACCACAGCTCCGCGGAGAAAAGTTTCTTCTTTGTCCCTAAACCACTTCTTAATCGGAGTTCTTTTTATCAGAAAACAAATATTGTGCAGCTGCACGGCACGAGGGCTAAGGCGGGCGGCGGATTTACCTCTCCCACGCAGCCTTCCTTCTGCATGTACTTGCGGATGACGGACCAGATCTGGCACTTGCTCAGCAGCCGCCCGCCCGTGGCCACTTCGAAGCTCTCATAGGTCCCGTACTTCTCCAGGACAGCACGAATGATCCTGATGGCCTGTGGCAGGCAGAAACAGAACGTCAGTGAAAACCCCCTCCCTGCTTCGAAACACACCCTCAGACCCCCTGTGCAACAAACCAAACCTGGTGGAGATGATCCCCCACCAACACCTGCAATGCAAGACGGGGTTTTGCAAGACCTAAAAAAACCAGATGGAGCCAGCCGGAGGTGGCCGCCGGGACAGACGGACACTGAACGCAAGCGGCGTGACCCACAGGGTGTTTTTTCTGCTTTTTATCACCCTCACAAGCGGCTGCTGTGGGAACCGGGCAAAGCAGAAGCAAAATGGTGTCAGCGCTGCCTTGGGAGGTGACAGCCGGGCTTGTTCGCATCGTCTCTGCTTTTGGTTCTCCTTTCAGACTCCAGCGCCTGCACACAGGTCCAGCTCAGCCGCTGGGTTTTTCACGCTAAGCCGTGCTGGAAGGCAGCAGCAGCTGGCTGCACATCGCCCTTCGCAGCAGCGCTGCTGCCTCCTCCTCCTCGGCCAAGGGCTGGGCACGGCCACGGGCTGCACAGCAGCAGCCTCGGCAGCAAAGCAGCACGTGCTGTTTCATCAGCACTGGCATTTACGGAGCATCGATAAAATCCAAGCATTTATTAGCACATTTCCTTCCCACAAAGGAAGTTTGCACTGTGGACATTTTCCAGCAGTGATTTCTCCGCCCTGTTAATCTCTGCTCTGACTCTGAAGCAGATGACGATGACTCTGCACGAGGTCGGAAGCTTATCCACAGCAGTTTTATCTCACCTGTGAGCCTGGCTAAGCCGCTGCTGAGCCTCCCAGCCTGGGACCACGCGCTGCCCCTGAACATGGTGTGTGTCCCCTCCTCCTGCTGAGCAAACCCCCCAGAGGAAGGTCCCATCCCCTCCCTCAACCCTAAGGTCACCCAGGCGCAGGAGATGGGTGCTCACCACCAGCACCAGCACCCAACCCACCCAGCACCCCGACAGAGGGGCTCCGTGGGCTGCGCCTGCCGACCAGCCTCCCCCAGCCCAGGCGTGATTCTCCTCCCCGGGCAGCCTGCTCTGCACAGCCGGTTTTCATTCTCCAGTCACATCTTTCCACGTGATGCTGTGCAGGTTTTTTGTCGGTGGTTTCTGCGGGCTTTTTTTTTTTTGTCTGGGTTTGTTGTTTGCTGAACAATCAGGATGGTTTTTGCAGCGCCACAAGGTACCTCCTGCCGAGCGCAGCAGCAAAAGGACCTTTTCTTCCTCCCGCCTCCGCTCAGCTGCTTGCTCTCTCCTCCCTGGGGATGCAAAGCGCCGAGCCAAGAGAAACCCAGCACAGCTGGTGCCCAGGAGTAACATCGACCGAACAGCACGCTCCTCGCCGACCTCCTGCTCCCACCCCAGCAAGCAGAATTCCTGAGATACCAAGTCTAGTGTTCCAAGCGGCTGCTGAGCATCCCCGGCAGCCCGAAATCACGCACCCACCATATGCAGCAGGATAACACATCCTCCAGCCCCAGCTCCATGTCGGTGCTGCTCATGTTCCTGGGATCTCCAGGGTGATGAGCCTCCATGGGGCTAGAAGGATCCTTCTGCTTTATTTAAATTTTTCTATTAAAAAAAGAAATTAACCCTGCAAGGCTGTGCGGAGCAGCGGGCTGGGAGCGGGGAGCTGAGGTTGGGTTGTCTGCTCTTGGCCAAGGATGCTGGCTGAGCAGAACGGCTCATTTATTTAAGCTCTGTGATTAATGCAGGTTTTTAAAAACAAAAGCAGCTTCTAACTAATAGTTAGCTGGCAAGGAAAAAAGTTTTCCAAAATAAAAGAGACTGGAAGGAGGTTACTGCAGGGCACAAGCAAAGGAACACGCACACCGCCCCATTGCACCGTCAGCGGAGAACTTGGAGAAGCGCTGGCAGAAACACTCAGCACTCAGTATCTCTTGCAAAGGGGTTTGGGCTCCAGGATGGGACCACTCATGCTGGTGATGAACACTTGATTTCGTTCATTCAAATTAATGTGCAGAGAAAAACAATCTCAATTACTCACATATGGTAAGTACCAGAAGGGAAAGCAAGGGGAGAACAACGCTGAACAACTCATTTAACTGGAGAATGAAACACACTTAAACATGGGAAGAAAACCCTGAGAAGTCAGCGAGGTCTTTGGAGGCATCAGAGCACCTCCCCTGCAGCAGCATCGCTGGCACCAGTTTACCTGGGCAGGCACTGGAAACGACTGACTGCTGATGGTAAGGACGATAATTCATGCAGAGACAGAAGAAGTAATGCAAGAATAAGTAAATGTTCACGTTTAAGCGCGTTTCATTCTCCGAGTAATGCGGTAAAATGAGTTTTTCAGTGCGATTTCCCCCCTTGCTTTCTCTTCTGGTACGTATACATTACAATAGCTGAAAAACTGAGATTACTTTTCTCTGCACGTTACTTTGAATGAATGACATCAAGAGCTCATCTGCTATTTCTACAGCAACAAGTGCAAAAAACCCACAGCAAGGCATCTGCGATGGAGCAGCAGCTCCTGCCCACCGCCGTGCATCCATCACCCGTCGCTCCGGGGCTGGTGCCATCACCCAGCGTGACCATCACCCACGTCCACCGTGGCACACGTGCTGTCCCTGCGCGTGGGCTCGGTGACTGGGGAAGGGTTTAAGCAACACCGGGGAGAGCGTGCTGCGGGCAGGACGCCGATGGCGAGCAGCGCAGGAGCAGAAGCCAGGGAGGACCACAGGACATGCGGCTTCACGCAACCCATGGAGTGGTCCCACCATCATCCATCCCGGTGGCATCGAGTGGGTGACACCAAGCGGGTGACA
>NW_010108758.1:0-3179 GCF_000699245.1 Pterocles gutturalis
TACTCAATACATTGTAGTTGCTCTCTCATTTAAAGGGCAACTCTCCCACCTCACCTTGCTGGCCTGTCTTTCCTGAAAAGGGTATAGCCACCCATGACTACATTCCAGTCATGGGAGCTGTCCCACCATGTCTCTGTAATTGCCACCAGGTCATAATCTCCTGACCGAACACGGATTTCTAACTCCTCCTGCTTATTCCCCATGCTGCATGCATTGGTGTACAGGCATTTCAGGGCATTTCCCAAAATGTTGGAACAAATAAACAAATTACTTAAATACGTAAAAGAAACAAAAGATGAGCAACAGCCAACATGGATTTGTCACAAAGACACCATATCAAACCAGTGTAACTTCTTTCTAGGACAGGGGAATTGCTTTAGGGGAAAATGGACAATGTCATATATTGTGACTTCAGTAAGGTTTTTGACACTGACATACTTTGAAAAAGAAGATAAGGAAATGTGGACCAGCCCAAGTACTCTAAGGGTCAGGCAGTGCAGACTTGGTTGGAAAATCATTCACTGTCAAAATGAAAACATGGGCCTAGTGAGGTTCCATAGGGATGATTTAATTTTCTCAGTGGGGCCTAGAGGATAGATTAGGGAGGACACCCACCAAATCTACAAACGATGCTGAGCTCAGGCAGCAGCAATCAACTGTCCAAGTACAGAAAAAAGTTGGGTATCAGTTCTGTAAGAAAGGATCACAAGCTGAACATGACTTGACAGCACTATAGCATCTCTGGAAAAAAAAAAAAAAAAGGGCACAGATCATCCCGTACAAACAAGGGCGTGATCTGCATATCATATGAAATAATGTTTCCAAACTATTATTAAGGCCTCCACTGGAACAATAAAAGAGATACAGACCAACAGGGAGACAAAAGGAAATTGACAAGAAAGACAGTTTAAAGGCTGCAAAAGGTAGTGTTGCTTGCTGTGGTGAAGGTAACAGGGAGGGGAGCTGTGCTAAATCCTGAAATGCAGAAAGAACAGCTTCAGAGAGAAAGCGATGAGTTTGCTCTCCCACCGATTGTGGGCAGGAATAGTTGTAATAGATTGAAATTACCACAAACATTAGGTTAATCATTAGATCTGTAATGGGAGTGTAGCATCAGACTAGATTTCCTACTGAGGCTTTCAAATCACCATCACTGAAGGTTTTTAAGAACGTTAGACAAAATATCAACAAAGAACAACATAGGTTTAGCCAAAAATGCCTTAGGGCAGGGAGCTGGACTACATATACTGGGAAAAAAGTGCAAAACTGGAACAACTTCACACCGAAGTTAAGAAGCACAAGAGTTCCTGTGCTTCCTAATCTGTAATGTAGCCAGGGAGGATTTTGTTCTTGCACAACACACTTCTCACAGATACTCTTCTGTCTGCAAAGTGTAAAATGGAGGCAAACATTACTGTACTACATTACTATTTGACACCCTATTTGCACAGATGTAAGCAGAGAACAAATGCTTTTATTTACAGTCAGTGTTGCATTAGACAAGAAGACATGAAGGTCAGAGTTGTTTCTGGATTAGAATGACAAAAGCACAATCCAATTGCCTTTTGGATACTGCATTTTAGCCCTTATTTCTGCTGAGAGAGGGGCATGGATACATCTGTACACCAAATTGTATACCCTTTTCCCACACTTTCGCTAACACAGCATTTTATTATATTCTTCTGGTGTTTCAGCAGTTCTAAGGTGCTATTGAAAGGAACAGGACCGAATCTCAACCTGTGATATACAAGAGTAGTTCTGAGTGTGACTTACCTATCAGTACACTTGCTTCATGCCTATTATTGTATCATTGCAAGATGTGATCTTCTCAGATCACATAACTAGGACTAAGCTCAGTTAACACTCGACTAGGAGACTTTAAAGGAAAATCTAAAGGCTGGGGGAAGTGTTTGGCAAAGCTTTGAACCAGTTCCTCAGCGTGGTGCTTGAGGTCACTCAAGAACAAAATGGGCCATGTTTCATACAAAACACAGCCTGGTGGTTACAAAACTGTAGAAGGAAGAGAGGAGAGGAGAGGGAAGAGGGAGAAGAGAGAAAAGAAAAGCAGTTTCTACTAAATGAAAGAAGTTTCTCTAAGAAAACATCGACTATGCCACACACCATAGTAAAGCCCATATTTTTCATTGGAAAAACAAAATTAAATATTTCAACATTTTCAAATATTTTTTTCCTGCAGAATTTCTATTCTCTTAAAAAACAATAGTTAACATGTCAGCATTTCATCCTAGGTGGGAATAAAAAAGTCCTGAAATGCTGAAGTTTTCCACCCCAAATGTTGCTTTTTTTTTTTTTTTTAATAGTCAATTACATACCTCTGTCATTTCACAGACAAGGAGGGCTGTGGAGATTACTTTCTCTGGGAGAGCTGTCAAGAAGTTCCTATCTGTCCACTCTCTCTCGGGGACTCCTGCTCTGACTGCAGATACTGTTGACCTGCTTGTGAACTAACTCCTGGCAGTGATTTGGGTTTTGCTTAACAATTTGAGCTATAATTTACAGTTCTTAAGCTGCTTCACAAACAGGTAAACCAGTGGTGGGGGCTGGAATGCCCAAGACAAGTAAGGGTAGACCCAGTGCAGAGCAGGGAAGAATCTGACTTCAAACTTACAGCTGTAAGGTCCCTACCCCAAAAACTTGCTACTGAACATTGCTACTTGCACTTCAGCAGTCTAAGCCCTTCTTGCCTAGCATACAAACTTCATTTCCCTGGAAAAATTCCAGCTGGAATTGGCATTCTACTTGTAATTTGAAATGGATGCTGTTTCCACAGAGGCTCCAGGCTTCTGAAGGTTGACTTCAGAGCTTGAGGACCAGCAGGTGGGGGAAATATACACAGCACTGCAGTCCTACAGGCTGCTATGGTTTCTAGGGGAGTTTAGGATCCTTTCAGCCAAAAAACCACAGTTTTTTTCACTGGTCCTCCTTTTACTTGTTCATATAAGCCCATGTGTGTCAGGTCTCTGTCTGTACAGAGGCCTGGACTGCCTGCACTTTGTATACTGTAAAGCCTATTACACCTTTTGACCAACACCAATGCTGGTTTTTCTGGACAATTACAGAGACTAAAAGCTGGGGGAGAGGAGTGGGAGAAAGAGTCATACACAATCTCAGGCATTAAACTTCTATATCCACCTCTCAGCTGGCTATAGAGGAGGGGA
>NW_010108758.1:3210-31223 GCF_000699245.1 Pterocles gutturalis
ACAGTGGGACTATCAGTTTAACTCATAGGGAATGCCTAGATTTTATCAGGTGGCCATCACAGATCAGCAGACCCCTTCCATGACCCAGACTACCTTCATCTGCAGCTTCCAGAGGTGACAAACATGGCTTATGCTACACCCCCACCTCCCTCACGCCAGCTATGTGTAAGGGAGGCACCAGCTTACTGCTGCACCTACCAATGAAGGAAGACAGCATATTGCTGCTGCGATATGCATCTCTCCAAATGGATAGCTCGAAATATGTCCTACATATTGTCAGCTAGGCCACCCTTTCCCTTTCTAGAAATACGGAGAGATTTTTTGCTTTCATAGTGCAGTTTTACTTAGAAAGCCTCCCATCCAAGCACTCCCAGGAACCATGTGTTTTTGGAATTTCAGTATTAGAAAAAAGAGCTTTGATTTTCCTATAAAGAAGTTTCAGAAAGAGAACGTACAGAGTAGGGTTCCCAGAGAAAGTGTGCCGGGGTGGGGGGGAAGATGCTGTGTAATGGGGCCTGAGTTCCCTCAGGTCCCACTAAAGCTCCGGGGCTGGAGCCACATTCCATTCAGCTGAGGGAGAGAAATGCTTAATGTCCTTTTGTTTAGAGATCACTGAAACAATAGAAGTCAGTGCCCAAAGGCTATGAAGGCAGGAAAATTCCAGGGTTCATCAGGGGCCTGAAGAAAGGGGATTCATGCAGAACAAAAGCAGGCAATCAAAGTACAACTAAAACACAAGGGCTCTGCCAGGTGAACTGCAGTGTATCTTGTTTCTAGCTTATGCACCCTGCAGTGGTGGCATAAGGCTCTCATCTCCAAGCCACCTGCTGATGTCTCACTGTTTCAGTTCATACTCTGCTCTATTGGCTTAACAACCGGCAGATTGTTTTGCACTCAGTAGCAGGTGTGAACGGGCATGGGCACATCTCCTGTTCTCCTGTGGGGCTCTAAGGAACTAACATCGTCAAAGGATGCAGCAGTTTGTTCTGTGAATGTGCATCTTTACAAGCATAACACATTCAACGGATATTCAGGATCATAGAATCATGGAATCATTTAGGTTGGAAAGACCCTTAAGATCATGAAGTCCAACTGTTAACCTAACACTGCCAAGTCCACCACTAAACAACTCACTAAGCACCACATTGACATGTCTTTTAAATACCTCTGTGGATGGTGACTCAGCCACTTCCCATGGTAGCCTATTCCAATGCTTGACAACCCTTTTGGTGAAGAAATTTTTCCCAATATCCAATCTAAACGGCACAACTTGAGGCTCTTTCATCTCATCCTATCGCTTGCTACTTGGGAAAAGAGACAGACACCCACCTCACTGCAACCTCCCTTCAGGTAGTTGTACAGAGCAATAAGGTCTCCCCTCAGCCTCCCTTTCTTTAGGCTAAACAACCCCAGTTCCCTCAGTCACTCCTCGAAAGACTTGTGCTCTAGACCCTGCACCAGCTTTGTTGCTCCACTTTGGATGCGCTCCAACACATCAATGTCCTTCTTGCAGTGAGGGGCCCAAAACTGTACACAGCATTCGAGGTGCGGCCTCACCAGTGCATAGTACAGGGGGATGATCACTTCCCTGATGGGCTCTAATCTCCCAACATTTACAAGGTTGCATTTGCGAGTGCAGTTTGGATCTGTCATTAAATGCAATCAGTCTTTATGGTTATTTCCACAAACAAAAATTAGAGGTTTTAAATCTCTCAGAGCCTGACAACTAGCACTGTAGAAAAATGAAAGTATCTAGCTACTTTTCAACAGTTAAATACTTTGAAGAGGACAGCTCTGCAATGAGATTGCAGCCCTTGTGCTGAGGTGAGAATGACAATACTAACAACACAGTTAAGTCTCCTGCAAAATACTAGACATTTACAGGAGTCAGACCAGGCTGACTGTCTGCTCATCCAATGAAAGCCTTGTTGCACCTCCTCTTGAGAAACTTGAGTGCTGATAAAACATTACAGCAAGAGTGCAATACATCCCATTACAAAACAAAGAGGAGCCAAATAAGCATTTGCTGTGGGTATGTGGTCATTGGCACTGGAAGTCTTCCCAGAAACACAGTGTTTTCAGCAGCCTCTTTTCATGGATGAGAAGGAGGCTGTCCATCAGGCAGGGATCAGCATTTTATTATTGCTGTACTGATTAGTTAAGATCCAGCCCAAGGAAGGGATGCTCCAGAGTGGCGTGCTCTAATTGATTTAACCAGCACAGCATGAAGCCTGGTGAGTACTTTTTCAATCTGTTAATAGAGAGGCAGAAGCTTGGAGGAAGGGCAAGATGAACCAATAATCAGTTAACTTGGGATAGACACTTGAGCCAGGAGCACAAGAAGAGCAAACACCTTCTTCTGGTGGCACAGTGAAAGAGGTCAAGCTGCAACCAGCTTGGTGGAGTGAGGCAAGGACTCATCAGTCAAAACCTTTAAAGGTTTTAATTGAGCTGGAAACTTGTAACACTCCCATATTCACAAGAATCACTGTAGTGCTGTGTCAGCACAGGAGTGTGGAGAGCACAGCACTCTAACAGTGCAGCTGGGTGAAGAACAAGGATTGAGGAGAGGCTGAACAGTCCAGCTGAGAAGAGAGGGGCTTGCTCTAAAAGTGAATGTTCAGGTCATGTATGAAGGTGAGACCATCAGCCTCCCCACAAGCATAAGCCTCCCTGTCTGCTCATCCCAGACGCAACTGGAGAGGAAAGGAAATCTTAAAAGGGAAAAGCAGTGTTCATAATAGGCAAGGCAGAAAACCAACCAAAATCCTTTCAATGAGCCTTTCTTCAGCAGACGGGGAGACCTGGCAGACTTCTCTTCACAAAAAGATGGAAAGGTAAGATAAGAAAACCCATGCTGGTCTACAGAGCATAACAAAGCCTAGTACTGGGACCCAGAGGAGGATGCCTCTCTTCCAAAGGGGATCTCAAGTTTTCCAAGAATTAAGTTACACCACATCCCATTTTTGCTTTGACAGAAGTTACATATCAAATCAGAATATTTCATCTAAGCCTTGCAGATAATTTCTTCATCAACATGCCTTATTAAAAAGGAGACTTGAAAAAAATCCTGACCTTTTATAGGTCACTTCTCTTTTCCTAGCCAATTAGATCTCGTTGTTCCCTGAGGTCCTAATCAATTATCAGCCCATTTATTTCACTTGATATGAAGACTGTGCCCAATTAATTCAGAGATGCATTAAAGTGAAAGGTTTTACAATTGAAATGAATGTTTCTTACTTTCTGTCATGTCCTGCTCTAGGAAATTAAGTTTAAATAAATGCTAACAGAATTGTCAATAATGCATAAAGGTCAGTGTGGTCAGTCTTTAATACAAGGGATGTTTTTATTTCTTTATTATTAGAATGTGTTTTCTTCTTTTATCTGGTAAAAGAGGAGATCTGTTGGTACAGTTGAAGCTTCATTACAAAGAATTGTGATTTGATAGCTTCTCAACCACGACTATGTCGTGTTTCCAGTCTTCTGTCATAATTAATGCTAAGTTAAATAGACTCTCCATTTAACACACATCAGGTAGACTGAACTTTGTATTGGTTAAACAGCTCATTAGAAAGATTGGTCTAAGAAGAGCCAAAATCTCTGATTCTACAGCAAAAGTCTTCAGCCATTTGAAAATGCTGTCATTTCTTGGGAAGGTCAGGCAGATAGACTGAGGTTTTAAAATGGTAAATAATGTGCCAGCTGCACCCACATTCTTTCTCATAAATTTATTTCCTTCAGCTCAGTTTAGAGGAATATGTTTTGCTTCCTCTCCTGTTGCTGAGAAGCAGTACTGCCAGGTTTTCCTGGGTATCTTCTCTATGTGGATGGAGTATCTGGAAACCCTTATCCACTCTACCTCTGTAACAGCATTGGGTTCAGGGACTCCACACACTTCCTGGTAGGCTTATCAGTAATCATCTCCTGCAGGTGCAGGACACTTACCCTCCCTGCAGCACTGGAAGACAGGTTAAAAGTCCCTCTGTTTTACAGAGATGATGCTTAAACAGAGAAGCTAAGACTAGGATCTGCAGAGGGACCTTGGCATCCCTGGTTACCCAGCAGCACTCTTCCGAAGAGCCAGGCAGCTGCCTAATCAATTAGAACATGCAACACATAATGTGGTGTTGTTAGTGCTTAGCAAGGGACCTTTTGCATCTTAGGGAAGACCTGGGGATACCTATGAATGCTGAATACCTCCAATACTCACATGTCTCTGTAAATCTTGTGCTAGACATGTACAGTTTTATAACAGTTGTGAAAGAACTCAACATCTCTTCGGTATCATTCCAAAGCTTCAGTGTCATGGACAGCCTCTCTGTGGGCTGCCTTGGGACTTCAGAATGTAGGGTTGTATCAACATACCATTTCTCTCTTCTTGTTCTGCTGGTGAGTGTTACAACAGAAACAAGCAGTGGGCAGCTGCCCAAAGCACTGTTGTCATGGTTTGACCTGGCTGGCAGGCAAACACCACGCAGCCGCTCCCTCACTCTCCCCACACCCAAGGATGGGGGAGAGAACTAAGGGGTAGAGGGGAAAGAGACTCATGAGTTGAGATAAGAACAATTTAATAACTAAACTACAATAAAATTGAAAGTAATAATTACACTAATAATAGTAATATATGCAAATTTATAAATATACAAATGAGTGATACACAGTGAAACTGCTCACTACCCAATGACCAAGGCTCAGCGCATTCACAGCTAATGATCCCAGGGCAAGGAGGTTCTGCAATCCCAGAAAAGATAAGTGCCCAATTGTCCAAGAGAGCAAGAGCCAACTGAGAGAGCAAGATGACCCTGACAGAGAGGGGGCGGACTTCTGGACCAACCCTCATCTTACATAGTGGGCATGACATGCACGATATGGAATATACCATTGGCCAGTTTGGGTCTCAATCCTAAACCTAAAGTCGAATCCTAAGCCAGTAATTGTATGCTTCCTCCCAGCTTCTCCTGCACCTGCAGACACTGGCAAGGCAAAGAAGCTGAAAAGTCCTTGACTGTCCTGGCAGCAGCTATAAACATCAGTACATTATCAGTCTTCTCAGCACAAATCTGAAACATAGCCTCTTACTAGCTACTATGAAGAAAGTCAACTCTGTCCCAGCTGAAACCAGGACAACTGCATAGTTGCTTATCTCACTGTACATGAGCACCAAGTTCTTCTACCTCTCCCAGGGTGGCCATTGAGCTTTACCACACAACACACGCTAATTCCACACCAGTCTGTTGCACCTTGACTAAATGTGTCTGGAGAGATGGGCTTGGCAGTTGGTTTGAGTTTAGGCAGAAATAATTTAGAAGTGCTTCACCATGTGGAACTGTACTTAGTACTTCTGCTGTTGTGCTCCCTTCTAGAACAAGTAAAAGAAAGTACAGTTACAAGTGCGGAAAAGGAAGGGAAAAGCTGGTGGCAGGTGGAATGTATGTCTTCCACCTCAACTGCCAACAGTTGAGAAATGGATTGAGTTCGCACACATAAAATGGCTTTGCTGATGCAGGAAAAAGCATTTTGTTCTTCTTCTGATGGCTCAGTTGGGAATTGCTGCAGGAAACATGCCATGTGGAGGAAGAGGGCTAACGTTCAGCTCCCCAGTGTTACCCATTTGTCTTCTACAATGTGGCTGCAATTATGGCATTTTCATTGTTTCAACAATCTGTATGGAATGAGCCAGGGTCCCCGTCTGGTTTCAAAAAGTCCCTGGTCAACAAATACATAGCTTCAAAAATAAGGGTAGGAGGCTAGGAAACGCAATCTTTAACTTCATTGGAAAAACTGCTGCTCTCTTCAGTTTCCTGCACTTCAGTGACTCACAACATAAAATCGTCTTCAGAATGGGCTACAAGTTTCTGAAGTTAGAGATGTCTGTGTGTAAAGTGGAACCAGCTTAAAATCAAGAAAGTTTTTCAGTTTGCAACCTGTTTTTCATGCGGCTGCCATTTCTCAAGGAAGATGTAAACAATGCTCAGCCCTTCCTCAGATTTTTTAGTCTCAGCATTCTTCTTTTTTCTGGAGCTATTATTTTTTGTGAAAAAACCCCAACCAAACAACTGTAAAAACATAACTCAAGTGTAATCAATTCATTCTCTGCTAGAGTTTGCAGGGAGCCTGAAACATCAACTCTGAGATGCATGATCTGCTCTTTTCATTTGAAAGCAAGCCGGTTCAGATTTGAATTATGGTACCTTTAATTCCACCATTGTTAGTTCCTTTACAGTCTTCAGCGTGTAAGAATGGTGAAGGAGTGTAGCACTACGAAGATCTGAAATACAGTTAGGTCCTTAACCATGAGGCAGCACAGGAGTTGCATGATTTTTTTTCGGTGAGGAAGAACTCAGCTCTTAAAAGTTTGAAAAATACTGCTCCAAGATACTGAGCATCCTCAGTTCCCACTAGCCCCAAGTAATTAGGTAATGGAGCTCATTTTCAGTCTTTATCCTGTGCTCTTCTTAAAGCTTTAAGCCAAAATACATCATCACTCATTCTGAGCTGCTTCCCACCCTGTGAAGCTGAACCAGCACTTACTACTAAACCTGTCTCTGGTTTCAAATTCATTGCTTGATATCACACTCCAGGAATGGGGCCAGTAGGTTTTTAGAGATTTATTTCCAAGTCCAGATTAGTACAGATTAATTTGCCACAACCATCTGTATTTTTTAAAAAAGTGTAGTTATTCCTTTAACTACCTTCATTTAATTTTATTTTTTAAACATCAAACAAAATAACTGGAACTTTGTGGAAATATGGATTCAATCAGTGATCACTGGCTATTTTTCCTGCCTCAGTTATGAAAGGAGATGAGGTGTTTAAATTACTAGATTTCACATGTGGAAGGAATAAGTCTGAAGGAAATAGCAAAGGATTCTTTCCAGGCTTGAATTACAAATTATCCCAGGACCCAGGAGAGGAGCAGAGCAGAGCAGAGAACAAGATTTCAGGAGATTCTTTGTCAAGTTAGTTTCTCAATCATCCTTGAAAGGCACCTTGAGGACCCAATTTTTTCCTTATGTTGCATTCCTCCACTGGTGTAGAAGCTTAAGGACTCCAGTTGGTACCTTTTTCAATAGCTGCTTATATGATGTGCTGAAGTATTTATCTCACAGTAATGCATGTTAATGTCAATTTTGCAAGAAAAATTAAGTAACAGATGAACTACTTCCCCCAAAGAGCTTATTTGTTAGCATGAATCTTGCAGGTACATAATACTCACATATTACTAACCTGCAAGCTCAAAGAGTTTTGTTTTTTTTTTTAGAAACCTTCATTATATTTGATACATGGATATTACTAAACTGCTCAAATATCTGACAGGTGGAAATTCATGTCTTCCTTTAAGCCCTTTCAGTAAAACAAGAACAGTTATCTCCATCCATTCTCCTACTCTTCCATTTTTTTCCCTAAACAGGTGGTTCTTTCAGGCAGGCCAGTAGGAGTAAGTGGCTTGACTATTCAGATTACTAGCCCAGGTACTATAATCAGCCATGTGCCAGGGGGTGCTGTTCCTGCTCTGAATGCCTGCAAATCTAGAGAGAAATCTCTGCCTAGAGGTTATCTTTCTTCGAGCATTGAAACAGGGGAAGAAAAATTCCCTCTCTGGTGCAATGCAGTTCCCATGTCAATTGGTGCCAAGAGCATTCTGCAGAGAAACAGCAGTAAAAAGAAAACCAGCAGCCAAGCTCCTGTATCATGTTTAATTTTTTAATTTCTTTTTTAATAATTGACCTGTCAAGATAATTACTGCAGATCATGAGACAATGTCTCTGGCACATTTGGGAAAAATAGAACCGTTTTGGGGAGGATATACATTTTCAAAGGGTTTGCTGCCTGGAGTGGAATGCAGTTTCATCATCATCTTAAAGGCAAATGTTAGGGAAGAGGGGCAGGAGGGGCCGATGAGGAGCACAGGGAGGGGGGACTGTGGCCTTTTTTAATTTTAATTGTTGTTAGGCTTTTGAGAGTTAAAAGTCCAGGGACAGATGAGCTTGCCCTGTAAGGGCTACTATTGAAATTAATGTGAGTAGACTTTTCTTGGGGATGACTGCAATGCAACAGACATTCTCAGTGACAGGCTAAGGATAATGCCATGTCTTGCATTATTCAGTGTACAGTTTGCATCATCTTTTAACTATAAAGCCCAGTCCATTTTGTTTGAATTTTATGCTTACTTCCAATGGGGCTTGTTTACACTCTGCTTCTCCCTCCAACTTCTCTCCCCCAAATACTCTCCAGAGACCGTGAGCTAGAGCATCTCTGCAGGCGGTTACGCAGCACCATGCTGCAAATTCAAGCCATTAACATGACAGCACACCTGATGCCAACACTACTGTCCGCCACACCCTAACTCTCCTATGGGAACAGCTGCTTTTAAATGGCAGACACCAGCGTCTCATGCTTTGATATTCAAAAGCTTAGTGGACCGTGCTCTGTGCACTGTGAAGAGAAATAAAAGCTGAATCTGCCTGAGAAGAATTCTGCTGCACAGTTTAGCTTTCTCAGTTATTTTAATGCAGCACTGACCAGATAATAAAATCCTTAATATCGAATATGAGCTTCTGAAGTCACAAATGTCATCAGTTTAAAGTGGAAGTAGACATCATCCATCCTAGTATAAAAGAAGTCTAAATCATGGCTCCTTTGAAATCAATATGAAAGCACTTCTTAGCCTGAGTAGGCCAGAAAATGGTCATAATTATCATAAAACATAAAATTTCACTTCCCAAGAAGAACAAGAATGTTCTTTTCAAGGGGGGAAAACAGCTAGATATCGCAGTTGTACACTGGACTCTCACTTTCCACTTTTAAGCATGCTTCTAGGTGTAACAATTGATAAGGGAATTGTCAGAAAGCAACCTAAGCAGACCACTTAAAAGATCTGCCTGAGTCTGCAGATAGCCTGAAATGCCAGCTTTGAATTGCTCCTTTCCAGTTCAGTTTGGATTGCAAACAGAATACTTTGTGGCAGTATTACTAACTGCTTCACTTCTCAAATGCTTTTGGAAAGAAGAGGGGGTACCAGTGTGAAGTTAGAGTGCTACTAGGGGTGGGTCTCCAGTAATGGAAATGGGAGACAGAGTATCACTTTCATTCTTCTCAGAAGTTTAAAACCTCCTCAGGTTTTAAATACTTGGACAATACACTGCTGACTAGACTGGCAGCTTAGACCCATCCTTCTATATTTTATAGTTGACCCTGGATTTAATAAGAGACAAATCACCCTCTTTTATTTATTAATAAGTAAGACTGTATGATTGACTTACTCTCCCAGGAAGACAATGATTCCACTATCTGAGAGGCTACAACTGATCACTCGTGAAGGAACTGAGGCCACGTGGCTAAGCCAGAACAAGTAGTAGAGGAATAGTAGTGGATAAAGCAGGCCACAGTTTAAAATAAAGGAGAAATATTTCAGAGTTGCTCTTAACCTTGGCTTAATATCCCCAAGGACAACAAAGCCCGCATGGCCACTGCTATAAGACCAACCAAATGAAGAAAAGAGACTTTCCACTATTCTAAGACCTATTCTTTGCACTTCTTTTAGTTTAACATTTCTATCCAAACCCCAGCTACCATACTGTGTCATTCTGGTCTCTGGTGCCTGGCAGGCTCTGCTGTTTTAATGCTGCTAGTACATGGGGGGATCTTCATGTCCGTAATGGAACATAAATTTCAGTGCAGAAAGGAAAGGGAACTGATCTGCTCTGAGTCACAATTACAGATGCAGCTTCAGAGCATTCTGAAAGCTGCCATGAGGAAGCAGGAATTAATGTCTAGCTGGGACCAAGCAACAGTGACTGGCTGACTTCAGAAGCTGTTAAAATACAGAAGCAACACTTAACACTGGAAGAAAATGCCTTTTTTTTCACCTCACTATCTTGCTTCTGCTTCTTAAATCACCACTCAGCATTATTTAAAAAGGGCTCCTTAAGAAGCTTCCATTCCGGTTCTCAGGAAGTACCAAATGAGAGATCAGGGCCAAATATGACCAGAGATCAACTTTGGTGACAAGTGCTGATGTTGAAACAGAGCACTTCACACCTGAAAGCATGTTCATTGCTCAGGCAGAAAGGAATAGAGGAGGCAGGGAGCTGGAGCAAGAAAGGCATATGTTACTGCATAACTACAGCTCTATGTTCAGTTTACCATTCACTGTCCACAATGCTTGAGCTGGAACTAAACAGAATAGAGGATGAACAAAAGCCCAGTACTGCCTTGTATTTCCCCTGATTTTGGCTTGTTTCCTTCACCCAAAAGCTCAACGGCTTTCCTGGCCACCGGTTCTGGAAAGAGGTTTGTTGGGATGCAAGTTTCTAACTGCAGTTTGCCTTAGAGTAGGTCTACAGGAATTCATGCTGTCCCAGCAAGGGGCTGTGGCTACCTGAGTATCCAAACATCCCTGGTGCACTAGGGTTGAAATCACCATACCAGAGCTTGTCTCTAGCTGGGGCTCCACATATGTCTCTGGATTGGCCTCTTCCCTGACCCCCTGAAGAATACATGTGATTACAGGCATGGGTGAGCCCCACTGCAAGATCCATTACCTACCTATGGTTTGGCACCACAGCATCTCTCTTGGAACATAACTGGGCATGGCCCACTGCCGCAGCCACAGACCTGCATTGTGAGCCCTCTTGTATGAGCCAACATAGGAGGGAATAGACAAAGGGTCCTGAAATGCTTTGCACATAAAGATTAATCCAAGATATTCAGTGCCTTTAGTGATGGACGTTAGCCCTCTCTGAGGTCACTGCGCAGGAAAGAACCAGAGACAGAAGAAAACAAATTGGTCCTTTCTTGAAGTCACCCTGAAATCTGGAGTAAAGTGGAGAACAGGACTTCTGCCTTTCTGACAGGTTTTCATCATAAGACTTCCTGTGGATATATTGGAGAGAACACATGCCCCCTCCCTCCCCAGCAACCTCAAAGCAGCTGCCTCCCTCCAAGTACCTATGTGCAATATCTTGCAAGAAAAAAGAAAAAACCCTGACTTGATGCCTGATTTTCCAAACCTGTTGCTAGTTTGAAAACCAACCATCACATGGGGAAACAGCGAGATGCTGTCAACTCCATTACTCACAAGTGCAGATAAACCCTGAAGACACAATATTTTTCCCAAGTGATGTTGTGACCTGGGGCAACATAAATGCTTCAGTCCCTCCTTTCCACCTGGATACATCCTTCTTGGCATGTTTGCTACTATACTGTATTGCTTGGTAAGAAATTAGAATTGCAAAAGCAGGGATATATCAGTCCTCTGACTCTAAGAAACACGTGAGTCAGACAGTTCCTATTTAGTATGCATGGGAGAAGCATAAATGCCTTTTGTGGTTGAATGTAGATGATGAAATACTGTATTTGTTGAGGAGACGAAAAGGGATGTCCCCCGTTATAATCTATTATTTATTTCTCCTGTCTCTGCCTTGCTGCATTTACAGTAAGTTTCTTCCTTCAGAAGCAGGTAGGTTCATCTACAGTTCCACAGTGGTCACAGGAGGATTTTCCTTCCCTCCTGGAAGGTATCCAGTCCTCTTTCTCCCTAAGGGCAATCCCTCCCTCCCACCCCAAGAAGAGCAGAGAGCTGGAAACCTGCCATGTATGACCATCACATCAGTTTAATTTTACCGATAACAATGAAGAAGGGCAGTACTCAATTCTGGAGACAGTGGCATGCATACTAAAACTACTGATTTTCCAGTCCCTACCCCTTCAACAAAATGATAAAGAGCTGTAGTGCTAGAACTGCCTGCAGCACACTGCAGCCAGGGAATCAAATGCAGCAGGCACACACCTCCTTGCTTGGAAAGACTCAGATTTACAGCTTCTGCTTTGGATGGGAAACAGAATGAATGAGACCTGAGACTCTACCAGGCAGACATGCAGTCTGTGTGAGAATATGGCACCTCATTTTACCCCTTTCTGCCCTCCCCCAATATTTCTTTTTTGGCCTACATGAGTGTGTGAAGGATAAGTCCCAAAATAAAAAGGTCCTCTTGAGATGGTAGTCACGGAAGCCATGATTTACCTTTCCCACCTGTACTTCCCCACCATGCCCCCTGTGAAGCAATACTGCCTTCCCCAGCTCAGGCAGATCAACTGAGCTGTTCACACGAGCATGCCCTGAACAGCCTCAGTCAAAACTAGTGAGGAGAGATAACACAGCTGAAATGACAGGCTTTCACTAACCCTCTTCATTTCAACAGAAATGCGATAGGCAGCACTCACAAGAGCAGCTTTGCCAGCAGATTACACAGGAAAGTATCTTCCACGAAGAGTTGGTGACAAGTAGCCAGTCAATTTGTGTGTTAACACAAACACAGAGAGAAAAGGATGCACCACAGATGTGAAAGCCCAGTTTCAGACAGTCTAAAAGCTCATTAAGCACCTCTAAAGACCTAGAACCAACCAAAGGGAAAGAGTGGGCACAAGAAACACTTTTGTCTTTCAGAGTTGAGGCCTAAAATACACATTCACACCTGGCCTTAGGGAGAAGGTGCCCACTGCAATAGTACTGTCATCACAGTGTTTTCCCTGTGGTTTTCTTGGCCCCAAAACTCTTCCAAATCTGTTATAATGCTGCTAAAAGACTTGCACATTGTTTTGCTTCCTCCCGTATCCTTGTTTACAGCCTGCAGGTATAAGCAGACCTGCTGAATACAAGAAAAAAGATTTTATAGTGTGTCTTATAAAACAGTATAATGTATGTAGCACTGCAGAAATCTGGACAATGTGAACACCAGATCCTTAAACTTACTCCCAAGACTGACACAGTGATGTATGTATGCAAAGTTGTGTTCCCGAATAAGTCATACTGGATATTATTGGCATGCAAAAGAGCAGAGCACATTTAAATACCATGTAGCTGCTCCTCCCTCAATATTATTGATCTTTGAAAAATACATTATCTTATCAGGCTTGAAACAGCCTGGTCTATTGCTTCCTATAAGGTTATATCTTTACTACACATTGGAATAGCATTGTATACTACACATTGTACATTATAATAAGAAATATTCCTTCTATAGCTCACACTTGTGAAACAGGCCACAATGGCTGGCATAGTTTTGGCTGAAAAATGTTACAAGCTAATGTTGTCAAGGATGATGTCTCCAAACAACATAACTGTAACAAAAGTCTATAGTGCAACCCTGATATAAGCCCCTCAGGCACAAAACTCAGCTGAAACTTCATAAGGGAAAAAAAAATGAGGAAAAAGAAAGGAGAAGCTTCACATGCTTTATTAAAAAGATACAAATTAGCACCACTTCAAGTGCTTGGTAGGTGAAACTCTCCATAGACTTCTAAAGATATGTGCCTCCAAAAGCAAGAAAATGCAGTCTGGACCATAAATAAACCTGGTCTACCAGAGTATTGAAGTAATTCCAAAATATTAGCTCACCCTGGTGGGATGCCAAGTTGCTAGAAAGCCTCTTCAACTCCCATGGTCCTCTAGTTGTAACTTTCCAGGACATCTAGATTTCTACCTGGAGTCAAAGAACTTGCAGGACTCATGAATGTGTTTAGGTTGGAGTAACTCCCCTTACATTATCTTAAATGGGGAAGTCAGACTATTCTATCCTTGTACTTCAGTCAGCCAACAGTAATGCTGTTTTCCAATGAGTTAGCTTGAAATTGGAAGAAAGGATCTGAACATCACGCACATTTTGGTTCTGTCACATTAGGACTTTAGCAAGTTTAACAAGATAGATGGGTCCTAAATTAGCTGTAACTCCTCTGGAAAAAAAAAAAAGACCTAGGTATATCTGAGACAATCTCAGCGGAAAACATCCAGTTATTGCTCAAAAAAGAGAAAGAAACATTAATGATGAATGACAAACAGAATAGATTTTTAGATTTTTTTTTTTTTTTTTGGTAATGCCACTCTATAAATTAATGGCATGTTTCAGTGTGGAACTCTGTTCACTTCTGGTCACCCATCCTGGGCAGAAACTGCAGTGAGAGGGAAAAGAAAAATAACATATATTCTGCTCTGCATTTACCAACACACCTTCATTTGGTGCCACATATTTTGTTCCTCCATGTCATTTTTACTCTTCAGACAGATCCTTCTTTCTGCGAAAGGTCTTTTCCTGACTGGTATTGTCTACCTCTCGAAAACCCTTTCTTAGAATGAAATGCCAATTAATAAGTTGTTGGTATCCTATGCATACTGAACTCCAAGCTATTGTGGGATTTTTACTTAATGGGTCACATGCTCCTTCCTAAATAAACTCCCATTAGAAGTCTTTCACGCTAATTAGAGTCACCCCTTCTCTTGGATGAACTAGCAGGAACAACTGCTTCTGGGAAACTGCTGCTCTAAACCCCTGTCCTTCTGTCATACGCAAATAGTTCATGTATGTTTGGTTGCAATTCCCCTGTTATTGCTGCTTCAATGACTTATTTCTCTGAGATCTCCCTTAGCACCATGTATGCAGCATCTATTTATCGAGGAAAAAGCTGTTCTCACAAACCTGTTAGTCCACCTCTAATCACACTGTGTGAGATTTCTATCCACACAGGCTGTCACATGCACTTCACTATACTTTACCTCATCAGTTTACTCAAATTCATTTATTTCTTTAAAGCTTCAGTACTCTTGTCGCTCCTCTGTGACCTAAGATGCCCTTTGGGTATAGTTCATAACCAGGAGTTATAGTATCTTATTGATTTTTGTCATTGCATCATATTTCAAGCTGCCTATTGAATAATGTCTACTCTATCAAGGTCCTCTTCTCATGCTAAGCAGGAGTGTCTAGGGCTGTCACTCTCACTGCCATTCGTAAGTACTAACATCCACTAAAAATAAATTAGAACAAAAGTGATCTGACAATGAAAAGCTGTAATTTGAAGATATTGAAGAAAAAGGCTTTTGTCAAATTTGACTCATATGGAATGTGTCATATAACACGACCCAAACTGTTTGACAAGAACAAATTACCGCAACACTCCCTATCAAAATAAGCCAAAGCCATTAAAATATACAAATAAATCACAGCTCAAGTATGAGAGCAGCATACTGTATTACTGGAAGCAATGTTTACTAGATTATGCTATTGGATTAAAAAAAATAGTAAATGTCCTTACCAATAATTAAACAAGAGCTCCCTATTTTTTCATAATGGACGAATTTTTAAAATCTGAAACTGAAATCAACTTCAAAAGTAGATCATGTAAGTCCATAGGGTTACTACCATATTGAATAAAACAGAGATGCAAAAGCTGAAAAAATCCTGACACCAACAAAATTTAGATTAACTGCAGAAACAGACAAAAGGCTGCAGCAGCAGCAGATCAAAGAGAGAGCAGCTTGCCAAAGTATGATGGAGCATTACCATAATGAATTTTGTGAGTAAGCAGTGTCCTTTAAAATAATTCTTTTGATCTCTTAAGAAGGCATTTACTATAAACAAGAAAGGGTTTACTTAGAAAAAAAATAAGTAATAAAATTATAAAAGGAATAGACTTATCTAGGATTTAACTTTAACCCATTTCCAGCACCTCCATCATGATGTTTCATAGATTTCTAACAGGCTTACCCTGATTATCTAGTCTGGCCTTCTGAATTCCAGCCAGAAGAACTTCCCGCAGCGATTCTTGACTTGTATGCTTTAAGAGTAATTTCCTCCTGTTTCCTTTCAATATTAAGAGTGAAAGACTAGTCAGACATTTCAATTTAACTAGATTTCAGGTCAGATGCCGGGACTAGAAGGAAACCCAGCTCATCAAACAGCTGAGTCAAGAGACAACTCAAGGCTTCCCTGTAACACAGGTGAAATTGAACTCTCCCAACCCAAGGACAGACAGACAGGGTTGGGATGATCTTAGGTGGCTGAGGTGAGACAGTAAAGCCAGACACCAAAATCCTGGGGATCTGGGTTTACTGTTCCCACTGCTGCTGGCTGCACAGGAGCTGGGGTAGCAAGCACTGCTGCCATTAGGGCCCATTCTACCATCCTCATTTCTCTACATCCCACAGTAACTGAGATCGCCATCCTCTCAGCTTTCTTTCAGCAAAAGCAGGAGCCATCAGCAGTGAGAGCCTTAGCTTTGCAGGAGACTGCAAACTAGCAAAACTGTGTGATTACAGTTGCCATGGGCAACTGCTGGCTGTGCCTTGACCCAGCCTCTTCTGGACTCTGCTGGGCTTGCAGTGAGCAGGCAGAGTTATAATAGCTCTACAGCAAGAGTCTAAAAGACTAGAGAGAACCTGCCCGTTCTGTTCACGTTTTGATCCAAACTAGACTAGCAAGTCTACAGGAATCACGGAGCAAAATGCTGCCTGCCTAGGCAACCAGCTGCATGCTGGTCCATCCAACAGTCCAGGCCATGCACCCGCAGATCAAAGGGAGCCATAACTGTCATTACAGCTAACAAAATAAGACATCGTGCTAATAATTGTTTGGAGCAGGAGTCCGCTCTTTTGAGAAATTTTCCTGGGTGCTGTTAAAGGGGGCCTGGTTGTTTTCAAAAGAGTAAGTGAAATCTAAGGTGCTCAGATCTGCTAACAATTATCTTCAGAGCTGCTCTTGCTGCTGCCTTTCCCCACTCTGTCCATCACATGGCTGCCTCAGAGCAGGAGCCACATGGCAGGTTGAGCACTCTGTGGGGCCAGAAGCTATTATGCCCTATTAACTTCGAGTGACTAAGCCTTTTGTGCAGGAGCTGAATATAATTAAAACACATTTTCATTGCTAAGCTGTTAGAGTGAGCAGGAGCTAGGCTTGGTCTTTTCTTTTTGTCCTACCTGTCTAGTGAGCTTCTGAAAAATAGCAAGGCTGAAGTTAAGAAAAATCCAAAATTATTTGTTGTCAAAACAATAATAATAACAATAAAAAATAAAAAACAAAAGAACAATGACTACACATTATTTAACCCACACAGACATCTGATGCAAAAAGCAAGTGTCTCTTATTTCAGAAAAAGAAGAGAGTTACTCAAAGTGTGGAGACAACTGTTTACACAAGCTCATGCAAGTCCCTTTTCATATTTAATATAGCTGTTGACTTTGGAAGATTCCATTTTCCAGTCTTGACTTAAGCTACAGAAACTGCTGGTGCCATCTAGAACTGTTTAAAAGAGGCTTCAACAAGCTGGAAATCCCTTCTACCCTTGTGGGAATTCCTGCAAGGAACTGAGCAGGCTGAAATATGTCAAAAAACAATGTTTGGCATAAGTAAGGAACTGTGGCTGCTGCTGCTACAGTAATTTAAGACAGGCAGCAGCTGGGAAAGACTGTTTCTCATGGTAACCCTTTCCATGTGTGTCCTCCACCCAGATGTAAAGTCAAAGACCCTCCTCTCAAAGGAGCAGCTTTGAAGTTCTTAAGTGATATTTAACTCCAACAACGTAACTCCTTTATGCTTGTTATAAAGCAACCAGTAAAAGAAGATACCACACCCCAAAGACGCCAGGACTTCGAAAAGAAGAGTTAAAGCAGAGGAAGGAGGCACAACCTTGCATTGCTCAGGAATCCCAAGAATTGTGCTACATTTCAACAGCATTGTTTGAAGTTGGAGAATGCAAAGCCACTCAGTGAGATTTTTATCTCCTCTACTCAAACAACAGGGGTAATAGAGTCTCCACCATTTGAGTGCACGTGACCTGATTTTTGGCTGCTTTTCTGAGATACTTTTGAATTCATATGCTTTTAATTTCTGAAAGAAAAAGTCTTTGGGAAAGGAAGTGTGTATGAAAAATATATCTGCAATCTGGGAGCTACAGTTAGTAGATAGGAATTGTCTGTTTCTTATTTATATATATAAACACAGAGTGATGATGAAGGACTCTAGTTCTCTGGGAGTTTTTCAGAGTGTAATGAAAAAAGTAGCTCCCATAATCTTACAGTATGGCTTGTCACATACAGATTGATGCTATTTGCTCATGGAGGAGAAGCAATGGGGTCTATAGCATGCTTTCCCCACTCCCAACAAACCACACCCAGAACCTTGTGGTACTGACATGAAGAGGAGCTCCACAGCCCCTTCATCCAGCCCTTGTTACTACATTAATGAAAAAAACTTTTGGATCAGGTGAATGGTAGGGTTGTATCTATTTAGCATTGTAAATATTATTTCAGGATAGAGCAGGGTCAAGTATCTGATACGTCTGTATTTCTTGAATGAAGGCTGGAGGAGAAAGGGAGAGCATACAGAATCATAGAATCATGTGTGTTTGAACAAAATGGCTTATTTTTAGTGGTAGTTCCACTTCCGTCCAGAACCTCTTCTATTATTCTGCAAACATGCACAGCAGCTGCTTTATAGACAAAAGGAAAATAATGTTTAAAATGCTCAAGCATGGCTTATATCTCCATGTGTATGTGGATATATTGTATTCACATGACTTTTTGTGGCAGAACTGTTCAAGCAACAAGCTGAAAAAAAGGGCCCGAGAGCTCAGGAGGATTGCCATAAAATTCAGGCAACCTAGCACACAGGTATAGTACAACACACTGCTTTCAAAGCAGAGCAACAAACAATTAATGAGAAATGTATTGGGTGACAACTCTTATCAGCCACTTCTGAAATAATTGCAAGTATGTTTACAAAACTCTGAGCATATTCAATGACACTTTGAAAAGTAAGTATGAAACTCAGTTCATTAAATAAGTTAATTATTTCAAATAGTTCAACTACTTCCTGTAAATCACAATCTGAAGAAAGCAGCCCTGGCTGAGGAGGCATTTCTGTTCGGCATGGCTTGTCACCATGGCTTTTCCTATGCCAGTGAACAGTGCCTTCTGGTTTATGTAGGCTGTGATGGCTCCAGTACTTTTCTCCATATAGTTGCTCATTGCTTTGTGAAGGATTTATAGTGGTATTGAAATGGACTGTTTAAACACACTTCAAAGCAACAGACCCTCAACAGCTCCTCCCCATTTTGTCAATATGGTGAATATAAAGGGCTTTACTCCTGAAGGACACACCAAAGAGGACTGCTCCTTGGACCACCCCAGGGCCCTCTGAGGCTGCCACACACTGCCCAGGAGTTACCTGGCGTCTTCTTGCTGCGCCATCAGCTACCCGGCACCAACAGCCATCTCCTCAGAGGGGCACTGCCATCCATTTTTCTGCAAGGCATCCCCTTGGAAGGCACCTGAGACCATCTGCTCAGTGGGCACTGGCAGCCATCTCCTCAGCAGGGATGTTGTCATCCATTTCCTCCACACGGCAGCACCCATCTCCAGAGCAAGCACCAGAGGCCATTTCCTCAGCAGGCACAGGTACCCACCTCCTCAGCAGAGCACAGGCCTCATCTCCTCAGCAAAATGCTGGCACTCATCTCCTCAGGCCAAGCCACCTCTCTGTGTTGCCAGGCTCTTCCCAACAACCCCTCTGGGGACAGGCGGGGCCTGCCTGGGCACCCTGCAGGGACCCTGAGGTACCTGGCTGTGCACCCGTGCCCCGTGTGGGGAACAGGGCAGCTCAAGAGAAAGGGCAGCAGGGCAGGCAGAGCAGCTGGCACAGCAGAGGGTGGGGAATGTCAGTGTTTCCGCAAGTCTCTGCTGCCCAGGGAGACTGCAGGATGGCTGCAGGACCACATGCAGGGACAAGTCACAGTGGCAGTTCCTCACAGGAGGGGAGTTGGGCTCTGGGCAGCAGCCCTGGCCTGGTTTGGAAAGCCCCAAGGAGCAGATGAGGCAGTAGAGGGTACAGATGGGCAGCTCCAGCCAAAGAGGAGACCAGGGCACCTGGAACCTTCTTCAGGGTGCAAAGATGTGCCTGTGGGGCCTGATCTTGTGGGCCACAGTGATAGTACTATGGTGTAAAAAAGGAATGCACTGACTGATCTGAGTCCACTCCCACCCCTGCTCTCTACATGGCAATGGTGACACACAGCAGCGGAAATCCTAGCGGCCATGAGGACTGAGCTGTGCCGGAGTGTGAGTGAGAGACTTTCACGCAACAGCGCTTTGTCCAGCTGCAGACATCACCCTCGTCCTCACTGCAGGCCCTTGCTATTGCCCGCACTCTGCAAGATGCCACACACAGAGGCGACGGCCCTGCTGACGTCCTGCAGCAGGGTGGGAGGCCTGCAGTTTTGCATCTCCGTGTGGCCTGGACTTTGTTCTCTGCACCCTTGTGCTGTGAGCAGCCAGCTGAAATGGGACAGGCACTGCTGCTTCTTTGCACGTGTGATGGCCAGAATGATCTTTCTTTCTGAGGAATTCCCAAAAGAACGGCAAAGGATAAAGTTGAAGGTGGGCAGAGGCCTGCAAGCCAGGTAATTCTTCTCTTGTCTTGCTTCTTCCTCAGACCTAGGCCTCGTACTATCTCCTAAGTAGAAGAGAAATGACAGACACAGTGGGATATCTTAAATGCAGCCGTGGAAATTATTTTGGGAAAGAGCCCTTGTAATGCACAAACCTGAGAAAAATGCAGTTTAGCATCTGCTGAATCGTCCCAGAACATTTGCCATTACTTCTTACAGTGAACGCATGTCTGTAGGTTCAGGCCCTGTGCCCCTTGTTATTTCACTGGGCTCTCAAGTACAGGCAAAGGCTCAAATAACAGCAATAGCAAACTTGAAAATTTGCAGATTTTGCCAGTTCAAGCTGATGCTCAGATATCTTCATAGACTGATTTTTTTAGAAAAACCTTACAGTTAATGCACTTCTAAATACCTGTAGATTTGGTCAAGAGCATTGAAAATAAAAATATCTATGCTTACTAGACAAATCAATCAATATACATCCCTTCTTATTAGAAACCTCTCTGCTAAACACATTTGTAATTTGAATGATCTGGACAAGGAGAGAGTTAAAGGAACGAAAATCATGGTAAGGGTGAAATCTTGAAGCATTTCTATTTATATCACTTAATTTTTGAGTACTTCTGTTTTCATTAATGTAATTGGAACATGATTTGTTTCCACTTATTGTTTAAATCTGTTCTATCACAAGCATCTTAAAACAGCCAGCTAAAAGCCAGGGCACTGTAAGCAGCCAGCAAGCTGCTCACCGCCCATGGTCTTCTGCACTGTCTTTTTTTAACTTAGACAACAGAGTTTCACCTCTTCACAGTCCACTGCACTCATTCTTTTGCACTAGCATAGGGTGTTGCAAACGGAAATGCAGTATTTTTTAGGATCATTTAAATGGAAAATATAAATAAAAACACACATTAAAATCTCCTGTGTATCTTCAGGTTTGGATCACCTGACACTCTTTGTCTTTTACATTCCTCTGTTCCACAAATCCAATCCATATCCCCAGATTTCTTGACAGTGTGCCCTGAAATATGTAGCAAGACTTATGTATAAGGTAGGTATTTGTGGCGTTTACTAGTTAACGGGAAATAATTTACTGCTAAATTGTTTCTAGTGATATGTATTAGATTGCTGCCATGTGGTATCTGTTGGGGGTTCGTATGCCATATAATATGTGCTTTACAACCTTTAAAAGATTAATCATAAAGGCAAGCTGTAACTTCATCACAATCAAGGTAAAAAACTTGCTTTTATGGTTGCTTGGTTTTTATTACTTACAGATTTTATAGTAACTATTAGATCTAAGATATAAAACTCAATTTACGTATGTTCAAAAAGTTTAGATGATGTCTGGAAAAACTTTGCAGTCAGGAGAACACACACAGTAAATGCAAGGAGGAACATTATGAAGCAGGCATCCATGTATTTGCAACGTTACTCAACATAGAAGATGAGCTGAGAGGGTATTTCTCAGGACTGACTTTTTCACACTGTAGGTACTAGAAAATAAGTTTTGGGTTTGAATTTCAGGTTCACTTGCTTAATTCATTATGCTGATCTTAAAACTAAAGTAGACTATTTCACAGCAAAGAACTCTACATTGTACAAAAGCCTTTCAGATAGACTTAATCTCCTGGTTTGCCAACAGGATCTAATAATTAGTAGATTTCTTAAGAAAGGAGATGAAACTAAAGAAGCTCTGAAAAACAGTAGCAGAGGAATGCCTCCTACACTTTTTATTATATACAAAGATATTTAAATAGTTGTTTGTCTTATGCTGTTTGCAATGTGAGCAGCATCAATCCTGTTCTTGCTTGAGAGGAGACGGATGAAATGAGTCTCTTGGAAATACTGTGGAGAGGGGGAGTCTCAGACAGTAACCAAAATAATGGAATTAACAAACAACTGCTTTATCAAGGTGCTTTTTCTGCTGTGTTACTGAGCTATTGGTTAGATAAAATGCACAGTAATGTGGCTTTGTGTTCTTTCTTATGATACAGGAGACGGGTCTGAAAAAAATGTTTGCTTTCTTTAAAGAGTAGTCCTACCTCCAGCCACAGTGTTTTCACGTTAAAATTTCAGGTACCTTCAACCCAGGGAAACTGTATAATCACAGAGGTTACCAAAATCATCACATATAAAAAACACAAGACTGAAAGTTGAGCAGTCAGCAAGCAATTAGGTTTATCCTCTGCTTGTTTAAAACTATTTGCCATTAGTTTTTTCTCATTAAAACAATGATTTTCAGTGCTGAAGATTCAGTACCAGTGCAATGATAAACATGCTACAAGGCTTTCTACAAAACTACAAGAGACCAGAGCTACCAGTCCTGATATTCCTGATGTAAAAAGCAAGTTGAAATCAGCTCATTCTTAAAAACACACACAACCTTTCAGGCTTTTATTATACAAAAACACAAAGCAAAAACGTATCTTTTAAACATCACATCTACGTCTCTTGTAAACTTGTACTAAATGTCCCTTCACTGTTTTTTAGACATTGGTCATACCTGTTTTAATGTCACCATACCAAAAATGCTTTTTTCTACACGAACCTTTCAAGAAAAACAAGATAAAAGCAGAACCTTCCAAACAGATACCACATTTTGGAAATTTTCAAGTGGTCTTCATTAAAAAAAAAAGGAGAACAGTATAGAAAAAGAGGAGTGTTTCCAGTAATATCTTTGAAGGTGAATACAGAAGATCTCTTTAATAATCCCTCCAATACCCATCCTCTCTTTGCCACCCAAATATTTCTATATTCAATTGATTTCACCTCCTCATGATGAGTTGGATGTTCCTGTCCCTCTGTGGTTATCACTGAGAAATTTGATTCTGGGCAAGCTGACAGAAATACACCATGGCAGCAGCATCTTCAAATTATGAATGGTACAGGATTTCTGTGTAAACATCAATTTTTCCAGATTGCTACTGCCTGAAAGCTTTAGAAGCTATGCTTGCAACTCATGTCTACGCTAATAAATCTTCTAATGTTTACCAGCTAAAATGTAGCTAGCACCAGTGCCCATTGTAACAGCTCTGCTAGGGCAGGCTAGAACCCAGGCTTGACAACCTGAGTAATGCTGAAGTGTTACCAGCTGTTCACCTCAATGCTAATACCTTCTTACACCTTTAGGTCATCACAGAGTATACACTGGTACTGCTGCAAAAATCATTGAGCATTGACGATAACTATGCCACTGTTGGAACCTGCATTAAGACTGTCAAACTGGCAATCCAGCTCCATCTGGATCCTGAATGATTTTCCATTATCATATAACAGTATAAGGTTCATTTGCCATCTGGTTCCTTAATCAACTGCTGTCATACAAGCAGCACCCAGCTGGTCCAGGGTTGGGATTAATTTGTTATTTGGGGTATCTCCATTTCTAGGTGCCCAGCTTGAAAAATTTTCCTTGCTGACTGGTTATCAAAGGGGGCTACAAGCATTTGCTGTTACTGGGACACTGGGAAACGTTTAACAAACCCTGTAGTGGTACTCACTGGGGTCAGTGTTGCAACAGCAATCAGAAAAGTGCTGGAGCAGGCATAGTTACAGTAGCTAGGCCTGGGGTGTCTGCATATACTTAGTTCATGGACTTACTTGGAACTCAAGCATATCTGTCTTTTTCTTACTGGTTTTGGTTGGAGGTTTTAGGAGGAAGAAATACTACACTGAAAAAAAGGACCATCTTTAAATGCATTACATTTGGATCCCGACTGTTAAAGTACTGAAAACTAATAATTGCTTTTGAAAACTTTTGCCTATTTGCTTTAATCTTTTGGCCAGCATCAATCCTTTCACAGTCTCAGTTGTTTGTCCTTTTCCCTGAGCTTTCCCCTGAATATATCTGGTTCGAGGTGTAATGAAGGCAACTCATTCAATGAAAGAGTCTCCTTGCCCCAAGGAAACTGTGAGGTGGAGCAGTACTTTGCTGAAAGCACTGCATGAACAAGCACAAGGGCTAAAAGAGACATTGGTTGTGGAGCTCTCCAGCTACTGGGACACTTTATTTCTCATTTTTCATTCTTATTTCTTTTAAAACCGTTTGTAATAAAGCTACAGCCTGAAGTGGAAGAACTCACCTTAGCTGTAAAGCTTCATTGCAAGGCAGCAAATTGCACTGTATCAGAATATCAACCTTATCTAAGATTCATGGAATGAATTATACATATTGCATTGCCTTAAAAATGAAACCTGGTGAAGTATTACTGTATTTTTAAAGTCTAAGTGGATTTGTACAGTGAGATTTAAAATTTAAACCTGTTTAAATATTGAGCTGATTGGAAAAAAAGATTTTTGAGAAATGGTATTCAATAGGAAAAGAATCTCCATTCAGAGAAAAGACAGCCCCAAACTAATTTTGTCATAAGAACAAACCATAAGGAAATGTATTCACTGGGCAACTTCCATCTAGGAAAGCACATAAAATCACAGTCACCTGAATGTGTTAATGTCCCTTAGTGCAAATTTATGCTGAATTAGGAATTCAAGGTAATGCAAGGTAATTTACCCTGCAGGATGAGAACAGAGACATTTTGGGCAATATGGATTGTGCTAACTTTATTTTATTGATTTATTTTGATCAAATAAAAGCAAACAATTACTGTTGGTAGCTGATGCGTGACTTTTTGTATGTGTTTTTAAAAGCACAAACCATAGTGGCAACCAGATCTCAGCCTCTTCATTGCTGATGCCTGTTCTCAGGTGAAGTGCTGTTTCAGCTCACATCCTCCAGCAATCATTACCTCTTGTCACAGCAAAAGGGACACCTCTGTTAGAGCAAGGTATCAGATTCTATCCTTGATCTGCTAATTAGTTGACCAAACTGCAAGATGATCTTTTGTCTTATTAACATGGTGCTGCCGGAGTCTCATTTTACTTCTTCCTCTGTGAATGTTGCAGGGTTTAATAGGTACCATTTTCCTGCTTAATAATGATTGTCCATCTTGCTGTTCACATACCAGCATTGTTTGGCTCCGATAAGGATGGTGGTAGAATGTGCTAGAATGTGCTAGATAGCAGAACGGATAAATTTGCCCAAATACTGTCTCACAAATGCACTTACATTAGTGAGGTCATCTTGAAACTGATCTGAAATCAGGCATCGGTTTTAATCTCAGCATTACTCGATATGCTTCATACACCATGTGTCCTCTAAACAAATATGCAATGAAGCAGGCTGGTGAAGTTAACCAGACAGATGGCTGAAATCCTACTTGTGAGATGGATTGGTAAATGGATAGGTAAGGACACGAATGGGTGTTTCAAAAGGCAGAGAAAAGGGTAGTTGATTACAAAGCTAGATAGAAAATGGAAGGTATTATGAAAAGAAATATGGGATAATATAAACAGAGACCCTAATCCAGTTGACTGTAAATCCTTTTTTCTTAATTGGTTTAGAAACTGTGGGCTGTAATGTGAGACAGAGGGCTCTCAGCTGCTTTTCTTCTTTCCTGTCTGGAATCACATTAAGTGGGAAACAATAGCAGAGCTGACAGCTTCTTGTCTGTAGGGGCACTTGGAGCTAATCTGCTATTGAAACTAATATAATTATATGGGATTATAGGATTGCCACTGATATACAGATTAGGGAACTCCCAACGGGAGTTGCATCTTGGAGTATTACAAAGGGGCTAAATATACAAGGGTCCTGATTATCTGGAACTCAAAGTGGAAAGCTATAAAGACCCATTTGGATTTGTTGTTTCCCAGACTCCTACAAAATAGCACTTGCATGCATACACAAACATCTACACCCAGCAGGAGGAGAATAATGCAAGAGACTTCAACATACGTTGTTTATGCCATACACAATGCTCCAGTGTTGTCCTGAGCCATCTGACGTCACAGACAAAAATGATAGTTTCAAGCTGCTTTCCTGCAAGAGTAGCAGTTCAATGCAGTAATTGGAAATGAATGCACAACCTAGATCCAGATTTCATATAGCAGCTAGCTGTCCTTGCTTTCTCCCTTCCTGTGTATGCACAATGTATAAAGACACCAGCCCCTGAACAGAATGACATAAAGTCTCTTGGGTGGGTTTTGAATACCCATAAATACCACAGCTGTGCACCTGGTCCTTACCTCCTCTTACCATTTTACACTGCAGTACCAGAAGAATGAGTACAGAGCTTGGTTATCACGGCCCACTATAAAGGTATGTGCTGTAGGCATTGAGCTGATGTTCCTGTTACCAGCTTCTGGGTGCCCCAAGCCTTTAGTGAATTACACCCTTAACAGCACCGTAAGGCATGTAAATGCAAATGTCTTAATTTTAAAGCTTATTAACCAACTCACCACAAGTCACATAAAAAGCCTGCATTCATGTAGCTCTACTCTAGCTATCCCAAACCTCAAGTTACTGGGCCATGTTTCACATATAACCCTTTAAAGTCATATATTTCATACATATTCTTTTTCCCTGGCCAGCTGGCAACAAAATGTAAGCATGGTGTTCCCTTTATTCCTATTCCCAACTCCAGGACAAACAGCTGCAATGCTGTTTAGCAGCATTTGCTCATATGACAACAGCAAGTAAAGATCCTCAACAAAGCTTCCCACCTCCTATTTGTGAGGTTTCGTCCAGGCATCTCATAAGAGATATTCCCAGCTCCCAAGTTCTAGAGTAGGAAGAAAAACAGAAACATGGACATGAACTACAATTATCTCATAGCAATGACTCATGGCAAAGCTAGGAATAAAATTTGATTGACAGCAAAGCCCAGCACTCACTCAGCCATGCTGTTGTAATTCAGATCTGGCAGTTACTAACTGCAGTGAAGGAGAGGACTGGTTTTCTCATTTCAAACTTTAAAAAGATTTTTCCATGCATCCAGGGTGAAATTGTAAGAGAACTGATGCATTTTTTTTTTCATTTAGGCAAATGCATTTTTTATAATACTAGACAATATCTCACTAAAAACCACATTCTTTAAATCTTGACCTGGGGACCTTTGGCCTTCAAAGAGCATGACTGAGAGTTACACATGGGCCTAAGCATTCTTGGGAGCTCACCCTCCGTTTTCTTTTAGCCAAAGTGTAAAACAAAGCCTTCAGGACTTGAACCTGCATCAGGCACTACACAAATCCCAAGGCAGTTTTAAGATTAAAGGAATCAGGTGGTTGTTCAGCCTCCAGATTCACTGATGTCTTGCTTCTTGAGTAGAGCATGAGATCTGGTCTTCCTTGGTGGTACCTGAAGGTAGGTTTCAAGAAGTGGCCTCCTATTGTCTGGCATCATCCTTCAACACACAAAAGCCTGTTCCTCCATCTGAACCAAACTGAGCATTGTGTTACATATGGATCTGGAACCTGAACCCCTGCCTGAACTACTTTCCTAGAGGGAACATGCTGCTTGCCAATTTTGGCTGTCACATGAGAAACATTAAGCTACTGCAAGCCAGTCAGGAGATGATTCTGAGAAGCAGTTCATTGATGAAGGAGGAAATAAGACAAATTCCTTTAAGTTAATTTCATTCTAATCATGGTCCCTGTGTGAATAAATCAAGAGCTCTCTACTTCCTACAGACCTTCTCCCAAGTTGACAAGAGGTTTGCAACAAGATGAAAAGTTGGCCTTTCTGTAGCGACTCTACTATTTTTAACTGGTTACCTCGCTATAGACTTGACTCAGAAGGAATCAACACCTTCCCCCTACCAGACTGCTGTGGTTGGTCCCAATTACTGCTCCCTCCTCTATTTTTTACTTCCTTCCTCCACCCACTCTAAAGGGGCTTTTCCCTCTGATCTGCATTTTTCTCTCTTTGCAATGACTTCCAGCCACTAAAATTAACTAATTCC